>NC_056746.1:831352064-831412064 GCF_019279795.1 Protopterus annectens
GTTTCCCTACTGTTGTGTTATGTCCACGTATTCATAAAATGTACCATTGTCTGGCCATTACCTTTGGTCTGGCCCCCATAACTATTATGTATTCCTGATGCATCAGTGAAATAATGTGAGGACTGGGGTCAATAACTAATGAGAAGCAATTGAGTCCAAGAACTGTGATATTTCTGTCAATATATGTTAGGCCTAACATTGTCAGTACAGCAACTTTCTCAGATTATCTACTCACATATTTTGGATACATCTCTATTGTCATGCCTTTGTTCCCCCCCACTTTGTCAGGACTGGTCAAAATACATTGCACTGTGGGGGTCTGAGCATACCTCTCCACTGCCAGGCTTTTCACAGTATGTCCAGCTGTTTGGCCCACACTTTAGTTCTGTTCCACATTTTATTTGTATTTATCTGGTAAATCACTGTGATGATCCAAGGATTTATGTCAATCAATAAAGACATAACATGTCAGTTCCCATCCTCATATCCTTCAGATGTTTCTGATGAAATGCACACTGTTGCTGTACAAATGTTTGCTAATGACAGCAATATTTGGAATATGTCCCTATAAGTGTCCCATTTCCCCCAAGTTTGTACAGCCTTTGTACAGGTTTCTTGCACTAAGAGGTTGATAGGTATGGTTCTGAGGTGTGGTCGCACTGCATGTTATATAAATACATGATGTATATGTGTATGTATATATATATATATATATATATATATATATATGTGTGTGTGTGTGTGTGTGTGTATGTGTGTGTGTATGTGTGTGTGTGTGTGTGTATCTCTCTCTCTCTCTCTCTCTATATATATATATATATATATATATATATATATATTCCTTCATATATTTATATATGTATATTATGTATCTACATTTTCATATATATTTTTCAACAGAATATATTTATATATATATATATATATATATATATATATATATATATATATATATATATATGAGTGTGTGTATGTATGTCTATATATATATATATATATATATATATATATATATATATATATATATATATATATATGAGTGTGTGTGTATGTCTATATACAACTCATTAATGATTCCACAGAGCTTTCTCACTATTGTTGTATGCCTCTATTGCATGACATGTTTGAAAAAGTAACATTAAGTGCTACAGCTCCGATGGTATAGTCGTACATTGCTCTGACTCTAGTGTACAGGGTCCTGTGTTCTAGACTTAGGACTGATGATTTTTTTCATTAATGTTAAATGACCAGACTGCATGATAAGTTTGAAAAAGCAACATCAATTCCTACAGGTGAGACAGTGTAGTGTTATGTTGCTGTGAATGCAGAGCACAGCATCCTGAATTTTAGACTTAACAGTGCTGGCTATTTTGTTGCTGAGCAGAACAACAGCTGTTGGATACAGAGTGATTATTGCACTTTTAAGCAGTTGTAAGTGGGTTTGTATGGGTTTGCGCAATGCTAAGCAATGCTAAAACATCGTTAATCAGTTTTAGCTTCACTTACTGGCACTTACTCCCACTTACTCCCGCGCTAATTTCTTTAAAAGAAAAGAAAAGGGAGTGATAGGAAAGTGGTGATAAAAGGGGCACACAGAGGGAAGTACAATATGAAAGCTAGCTAGGGATGTGCAGGGCAGGTGTAGGGAAGGTCCATAGCTGCCCATTTCTTCTATAGCAACAGCTGTGAATGTCTACAGAATTTGGAATTGAATTTGGACACTCAACCCCCTGAGAGAGGGGTGAGGGCAACAGTAATGTGTTGTCATGCCAATTGGGCCAGATTACATGTGTCCAGTGGACACATGTGCAAAATGGACAGCTTTGTATGGGGCATAATATTTTTTTGTGAACAGATTGCCTTTTTTTACGGTGAGAGTGGGATGTTGGGGAAGGATAGTAGGCACATTTGGGGAGATAAGTTGGGTAGAAAGACAGACAATACAGCAGACGGGGCGGTATATGACACGTGGGGGATAAACACCTTGAATGGGGAGGGTTGTTGCAAATCGGATGCACATGAGCACCTAAATGGATACAGTGGGACTGAGGATCCCAACCATGGGCAGTCACCACTGCACCTTCATGGCCCCCGAAGGTGGCTGTGCTGGCAGCTGGACAGGAGGGGCAGGCTGACCCTCAAGATGTGCCAGGTAGCCTTCAAGCTGGCATAGCTGATCACTGAACTCCAATCAGAGGACACTGCATGCCAATCCCCGGACCTGACTATGGGTAATGGTGTTCTCTCTGCACCCACTCCCGGGGGGT
Source organism: Protopterus annectens (assembly GCF_019279795.1). Taxonomy (NCBI): domain Eukaryota; kingdom Metazoa; phylum Chordata; order Ceratodontiformes; family Protopteridae; genus Protopterus; species Protopterus annectens. The sequence goes on from NC_056746.1 coordinate 831,354,332, forward strand.
GAGCCCCATCCACTGAGGCAGTCCTACCCAAAGGTGGTGCAGGATCAACAGAAGAGAAAGGCCTGAGTTGGGTCCCAGATGTGCTGGGGCCTGATGCCATGGCCAGATGAGGCAGGATAGGCAGATTTGCCTGGATCTGCCTTCCCAAACATGCTATGGTGTTGAGGGTTTACAAAATATGTTGGTTAGTCATGAATAACACATTCAAAGATTAGTTATAACAGCATGCATGGGTGTTCCAATTGACCCAATAAGACAGATCTGAAACAGTTGCATAGCAAACAAAACACGTGCATATATGGAACCACAGTGGGCATTATAACAGCATGCAAGTTACATTGATAGCAACAGACCACCAATGATAGTATTTGAATGGGGAACATCAATATTCAAAAGAATCAATATTTGTAGAATAATAGGACACATGTCCAGACAGTAGGTTTGGAGAAAAACATACCCGTTGATTATGTGTATGAATAATTGGTGCAGATAGGGTGGGGGAGTGAGAGGGATGGCAATTAACAACTCTATAGGCTTCTAGTTTTTACAAGTATATTGATCAATACTCTACTCATTACTCTCTAGGTCTGACCTCACTCTACATGTACCAATGACAAACATTTCCTTACCTGGCAGACCTGTGACCTGTGGAGAAAATTTCTGTTAACAATACCTGACCTTTTCCACACATATTCACATATTCAGGGTTACATATGTGAAACTGATTGGGGTGCCCTGCATTCATGCTGTGTGAGTGTGCTATTGATATACTTTGCTGGAATTTTTATCTGTTACCCTGGTTATTGGCAGCGGCAACCAGTAGTTGTGACAGTGTAACAGTTGAGGGACATGTATCAGAAAAAAGTGCCTTCTGTATGTACTTATCTTGCTGTCATTTACAGCCTTGGGACTGGACAGTGAAAGTGTTGTACACAGTATGTTAGTAAAGCCTTCTTACAGATACTACAAACATTTCATTACCTGACAGACCTGTGGTGGAAATTTCTGTTAATAGTACCTGACAATTTCTACACATATTCACTTGTGACAATATTCATTCAGCTTATTGCCACTGCTGGGATTCAAACCATGTCTATTTGTGTTGAAAAGCTACACCACACTTGTGTTTCATCATAATGAACTATTGAGGAATTGTTAGGTCTTGCTGCATGTTTTACTCCCTACTATTGTCTGGTTTGCACAATCTGACCTTGTAGTTCTGACATTCATGCATGGCAAATAGTTCTTGTACTGTGTATTCATACTTTGACATATTACAATCTGGAAAGCAATGGTTAACACAAAGCACTGCTGCAGGGGATAAAAGATTCATTTTTACAGATTACTACTCAGGTTTCAGATCTTGGTGCATGGAATATTTCATATAGTTGTTCACCTGTTTTACAGCTCCACAATCTTTGTAAGATGAGCCTAACTTCATTCTTGCAGTCAGATCCATGGTTGCTGTTCAGAACCTGTACACATGTATATTCCTACCACAACATAACAAAGTAAACACAACAGTCTGGGGTTTTTACTTTTACTGAAAGTTACAGAGATCTTTATTGTTAAATATCCTGTACATCACTATTAAACTACTAACGGTCATTTATTAATTACGCACAGTACACACTTTACATACTGGTAGGTGACATTCTACTCCTTTCTATTTATTTCCCTGAATACTGCAAGCTAGATATGTACTCACCAACCTCCAGGCACAGCCTTAGCAGCCTGTTTGCATGTGCATCCACATTCACAGCCCTCTCATGCAGCTGTACAGGAGATAAATACATATTTATGCATACCTATCAATCACATACTCAGGCTGGACTTTGGGGAATAATAAGTGATACTGATACTTACACATTTCTGGGACATTCTATGCCCATGCATCTTGGGTCCACTGATCCAAGAGCTCCCTCTTCTTATGCTTGAGGGCAGCATAATGGAGCCAGACCTGCTCACCTGTTCAAGGAATGCCAGTAGAATTGGAGAGATCACGTGTGAGATGGTCCCAGTCCTCCAATTTTTATTGGGTGCCCTGGTACTGGTCCTGCAGCAGCCTCCCTTCATGGTCTTTCACAAAGAGTCTAACCATGACTCTGGACTTCGGAATGCACCAACGCTGTAGCCAGAAGCATGTACCCTCACCAACGCCAGCCATAGTGCCTGCAGTGATCAGCTATAACTGGTTATGGCTGTAATCCCACCTGTGAGGTTTAAATAGGGCTGAATTCCCACACTTTGCCATGATTGGATGATTTTGAATATGCTGACCAAAGCTAAGCGATGGGCAAACTCGCTTAGCTAAGGTTGGCAGTGCTTAAAGGGATAGATGTTGAACACTGCTTACCAATGCACAAATATGCTTAGCTGGGCTACTTATTGCTTAGAATTTACATTTAAGCAATGCTTACACCAGTTTAGCATAGCTGAGCACTACTTAGCATTGCTCACATTTTATTTTATAAAGTATCAGGATTGTGGGAATGATTCCTCATTACTGATATATCATAATTTTATGTTTACCTTCCATGACATCCCCCCATGTGCTTTCATTAAATTATATTCTTGTGTGACTATATTGTATGGGACATTTGTGTTTATATGGGGGGATTCACATATTTTCTAGACTGACATCTCACTTTTGGATCTACTACACTACCCTAGTTGACTAAAAACAGTTGCTACATAATTTAGGTTTACAAAAATAATTTTAACACTACTTTCATATAGAAAAGTGAGTTGCCTGTCTTGGTACTCAAACTGTGAACAGTTGCATGTAAAGCCAGGACTCTAACCACTACGCTATCTTGGCTTGGAAATTTCACCTGTATATTTGCATTTATCTCCTGGGGGATGTTTATGCTATGCTAAGCGTATGACCATAATGCACACACCCGCTTAGCTAAGCTTAAAAAATCCTTAGGTTTGAAAAAAAAAAAAGTTTGTATTATTTTCATATTATTATGTTATATGTGAGTCTTGTAGTGTTCTGACAAGTCATTGAGGACTGCAGTCATGAAATAATGGCATCATGTGGCTTTCAGGCTTCTATCCTTCAGGGATTCCTGCTAATACATATCCTGTTATAAGTGCGTGAGGGCAAATTTTCAGTCGTGTCTCTAATGTAGTATTTATTCCTCCCATCATTTGTGCCTTTGTTAACAAGCACTGCTGTAAGGGAATATTGGCATGCATTCGCTTTCAAACTTCTAGCATTCCATAATTCATGATAATGAATGCCCTGTTCTCTATCAACTTTCTATGTTTGTGAGTACTATACATGTGTTTTGTCACTTTTGGGGGATTTATCCCCATTATGTGTGCATTTTCACACATTTCCTGCTTTAGCAGGTTGCAGAAGTGTTGTATGACAATTTAGTAATGCAGGGGGTGTGTCACAGAACCTGCCACACACCCCCTGTACTGCTTTCCTGTTTCTGATGTTTCTTTCAGTGTCCACAGTCACTGAAATGATAATTCTTTTTCATTTCAGTGTCCACGGACACTGAAATACTGGCATAATATTAGCTTTAATATTATCGCAGTTCAGCTTAGAAAGTGCTGTACTGCACTTTCTGAGTGCAGGGGGCATGTTTAGTGTCCGTACACTACTTGGACACACCCCCTGCACTTGTTCATGGCTTGTGTCCGTATAGGAAGTACAGTAGCGCGGCTTCATGAATATTCAAGCCGTGCTGCTATTCTAAATGGACACAAACCACTACGTGAAAGAATAGTCTTATTCTTGCACTGAGTTTGTTGAATCTGGGGGACTGTGTTTATTGTGACTTATAACATTTGGTTTAAGACCTAGAACCTAAAGAATACTACCACTATAAAAATAGTTTGTGAAGAGTTTGCCATTTATACTTCTTTCATAACCACTACAGTTCCAGAAATAGGAACATTTGTTTGAAATGTGAAGACATAATTTGATTCTGTCAAAAGGGTTTGGCTCCACCCATTGGAAGTTACAGTGCAAACTTCCTGAGCTCCACTGGAGTGAATGTGTTAAGCATTTGTGAGACATTTGTATGAACTGGAATAATACTGTGAGTTTAGCGGGCCTAAATAGAACAAGTAAGATTCAGGATTGCCTTAGGTATTTGAGACTGTAAGTGTGGTTGAAGAATTTGAATGCAATCACTGCATAAATTATGTTTAGCATGTGACAAAGGGTGCTGAAGATGTGCTAAAAATGGGGTCTATATCATATAATCGGAATTTCAAAATGTCAAAGCACCTTTACTCGACACGAAAATGTTGAATGCTGACTTTGTCGAACGGCCAAAACACAGATTTTTTTCCAAAGGAAAGAAACCGGAAGGCCAACAGACAACATGACATAAAAACTAACGTATTTAAGTTGGGGGCTTCGCCCTCAGACCCCCTAACTAAATATTCTAACTCCAAGACCGCAGTACAGTCGGGAAAAGGGCAGGTGTGACAGAACAGTGTTTTGGCCATTCAACAAAGTCAGCATTTGACATTTTTGTGTCGAGTAAAGGTACTTCAGCACTTTGTGATATAGACCACTAAAAATGAGACATTTTGTAACTGATTGCAAGACTTAGGTAGGTGAAGAGTTAGTAGCAGAAGCTGAAATTGAGGAAAAAGGAAAGGAACTCTTGTCTTTGGGTTCTGTGATCAAGCAGTCAGATCCTGTTTATTTCTGCCACTCCAGTAAGATTTAAGACAAACACTGAGACAGACATAAATGTGATATTATAGAATGTAGTATGTGCGCTAGCATCTCAAGACATCCACAGCTTGTCAGAGAAGAAAGCAAAGTAAGCAGTCCAGGTAGGAAGCTTAGATGCAAGGGAAAGTTTCTAGCCATTTCTAAGTGAAAGTGTGCAAATGAAAGTTTTGGAACTCTGTGTATTGTTCATAGGATCATAGGTAAGTAATAAGCTAGCTGCCTATGGGGGCCATTTTAAGCTTTACCAGTTTTTCTTTTAGGAACCCAATTGATTAGAGAGACTGGCCTTACCCATCCCATGCTTGATAATTATAGATTATTCTTAATGAGAATAACTGGGACCATACCATAGGTAATTTGAGGGTATCCATGCATGGAACAAAGCATTTAGGAGCTTTTCTGGGTCCTTATTTAAGTAATCTGTTAAGCAGAGCCACTGAATGTTAATTAGGTATAATTGCTAGATCTGAGAATAAGTACTGAAGTATTTGATGATGGTGGACTTGAGAAAGATTTACCTGTAACCAGGTGTCTTTCCTTATGCCCTCACTACTCCATGAAGAGTACTGTTCCCCATCATTTCCAGTGTAGAGTCTGAGTTGACATAGTTGCAGTTACTTGGGGTAATCAAAAGGATTGCACAACTTTCAGACTGGTGTGCTCTAATGGTGCTAACAAAAAAGAAAAAAATATTGCAAAGTGAGAATTTCTGTTGCCTTAAATGTGTAAATGATGCCCTGAATTTTCAGTGGGAGAGGTTTGTCCTAACTTGAAAGATATGGCAACCAAGTTAACTGTGGAAAGATGTTTTCTATATTAGAAGCATCCAGTGTGTTTGTGCTCATTGATTCAAACAGCAAACATTTGACAACTGTCATTATTTCATTTAGAAGATCTTGTTTACTATGGCTACCTTTGGGAATTACTTCATCACCAGTAATGTTTCAGCATGAAATTAATACTTTACTCAAGAATCTCAAGGACAAAGTGATCATGATGGATGAGAGTTTATTATTTAAACATGATAAGGAGTTGTGCAATAAAAGGTTGAAGGCTGTGCTTCAGACCACTGAAGATTCAGGGCTCAGGCTTAATAAGAAATATTGCTGATTTAGCAAAGCTTAAATCTAGTATTTCAGACATTACATTTGTGCAGATGGCATTAGATTAGATCCAAGTAAAGTAAAAGTTGTAACTGAGTTGCCAAGTTCAATTAATGCCAGGGAACTCTCAGAAATAATGGGCATGATAAACTACTTCAGCAAATTCTTGCCAGGCTGTCAAATGCACTTTTTACACTAACAGAAATACTAAACAAAGATATGACATGGGCACTGGGTGATGTGATGCCCAAGAACAGGCTTTGCGAATGGGTATGTCTCTGTTAGCATCCACTCCAATCCATGCCAATTTCAATGTCAGTAAACCTTCCATGGTTACTGCAGCTGACAGAGGTTTGTTGGAACACCTACATTGCCACATGTTCATGGCAAATGAACCATGTTGCACTCTGTTCTAGAACATTAACAGAGACTGAGAGAAGACTGACTGGAGATATTCTCAAACTGAAAAAGAATGCCTAGCAGAAATATGGGTATATGTATATGGATTTCATGTTACCTATTGAGCCTGGACAGTTTCATCTACAGGTGTCTCAGAAACTACTGATATCACTGATAAATTCATATATTTTAATAAAAAGTAATGAAAAAATATGGAAAAAAACATAAAAATAATAATTTACGGTAGGACACAATCGGATATGCTAATGTCTACTACCAACATTTTTCATTGTAATTAAGTAAATCAATGAATTCTACTTTGTTATGGTCAGATCTCTGAATTTTATCTATTCAAATAAATATGAATGTGGTTGTCAAATGTCTTGATATGTCTAAACATGTCATTGCAGTCACTAAAATGTTCCATTACTCCAAATCTGTATATGTTGCCTTTATAGACATTCAGAAAGATGGAGCGATATGGGTCTGTCTAGTACTGAGAGAAGATACTGTTGACAGCCACAGTTTGCTTATTTGTTTATTTAATTGCTTTGTTTGAAAGGATAATCTGAGCAGGAAATGTCCCTTTTCTTTTATGGAGCTTTTGGAGAAAAACTCCATGCATCTCAGCAACAGTTGTGTTTACAAATGCATACACTGGTGTACATACAGAGTTTTTAATATGCATTAACATAAGTCTTAACTAATACTTCCTCCTACGTACAAGCTGTCAGATGACACAATTGTACATCTGAGATAAAAACTGGACTGGAGAGAGTAGAAGTGTTGTAATGAATCTTCTGGTATGTTTTGTGCTTGGTTGATGTAATTCATGCCTTATCATATCATATTGTGTTGCAGGAACATGACCAGACAAATGTTAATTAGTTTCCAAGTTTGTGCTTAAAGTATTTGATGTTTGTTTCACTCTAAAGGGATTGAGGTCCATATTGTAGCAGTATATACTGAATATAGCCCCCAGCTAAATATTTGATTTTGAGGTAGTTTTCTGAGATTGGTCTTGGTATCTAAGATTTTGCCTTGCAGTGTATTTTGAAGTGATGGAGTTTAAAATGGGACATTTGCACGTTTTTTAAGGAATGTTAGGTGCCATTTTAAGTTTGGCAAAGTTTAATACCCCGAGATGAGAAGAACGAATGTTTACAACGACAGTGCACATGATTGGAACTTAGAACATCGAATTACCTGTATATGTTCAATGTAGAATGCAATACAGTGAGGACTGGGAAATCTACACTTTTCCTCACTGTAGTGCAACCTCGGAGTTGGTATATATAATTTTCAAGGGATGTGGGGGGTTCAGGACTGCTTGCCCCCCTGCAAAAATGTAAAAAAATATTACACATACCTGCAAATTATATATACCTAATCCAAGATCACACTACACTGAGGAAAAGGGTAGATTTCCCAAGTCTCACTATACCGTGGTCTGCGTTCAACATATATAGGTGGTATGATGTTCTATGTTCAGATGTTGTGCACTGATGCTGTTGCAAACATTCGTTCTTCTCATCTCAGTTATGCAAATGTCAGTCTTCTGCTGTTAATTCTATCTACTAAAGTAGACCCATATATGTATATGTGGTCAGAGTGGGCCAAAATTCCCTCAAGACATTTAGTAGACATGGTGGGCATTGTGCTATGAGACCATGGTCATGTTCCAGATGCCCCACATTGAGATTCCTCACTGGAGGCAGATGAGGGATGGCCACATGAATGGTGCTATCCCCAGCATGCAGCAGCAGGCTGGCCTGTGGAAGATATAGACTCACTGCTGTGTGCTGCCAAAATGTTACCTTAACAGATGAAGCCTTCCCTGCTGTCTCATAGCCCATGCATCAACTCTGTTGTAGCTGTTGTGGCATTAACTGTGCCTGAATGACTGCCCTACATATATGTTGCATGATGACCAATGAGAAGCTCCACTCTGGTATGAGGTGGAATTCCAGGTATTGTTTGCCACGAGTATGCCATGCCCTACCTCAGTGCCCCTAACTGCTGATGCCAGCAATGTCTACTGTTGACTGAGGACAAGGGATGACATTGCACCCAGTACTACTGTGTTGGTCAATTCCTGTCTTGCATAGGTCACCTGAGACTAATGGTTGGGATGCATAGGCAATGGAGCTGTGCTAGTGGAAGGGGTAGATAATGTACCTGCCACACTACCCATGTCTGATAGTGGTACAGTGAACACTGTCAATGCCATGCTTTGGTTGCCATTATTATCAGCTTCAAACATTTTTCTGACATCAGGCATGCCCACATCCATGGTGGAGGCCCAGTACATGGAATTTCCTGAGAAACAGGAACACCATAACAAATCAGTACTGCTTAGTGACAGTGTGAGTTCCCAGTGCTACAACAGTCCAATTGTACTGAATGTAAAGAACTTAAGCCCACATACCTTGTGCTGAGTCTCACGGTAGGTAAAGTGCCTGTAAGGGTGATATGCTCATAATTAATATGTGAGAGGTAATGACTGTGGCATGTCACAATACTTGACCTATGCAGAGGCAAAGGCTGCTTATAGCTACCCATAGGTGTGCCTGCACCACACTACCTCATCCAAAATATATATATATATATATATATATATATATATATATATATATATATATATATATATATATATATATATATAGGTTTACTATCCTACTATTGAAAAGCACAGTATTTTTGGTTTATTTAATCTACTGATATGACTGAATTTGTGCAAGCCATTTTTAAACAATGTTGAAAATGGTAAATGTGACAATCAACATTCAAACCAGTTTGAACTATTCTTAAAAATTACCATCCATTTAACACACAATTACACAACACAGAATAAGTTCTCTATTTTCACTTTTATTCCTTCGGACTATTTAAGTTCTCCATGTTTAACTCACAATCACCTGATTTTGTGTACATGTATTTGTGCAATACCTGATTTTGATAATAAACTAAATACATATATATATATATATATATATATATATATATATATATATATATATATATTCTTCTCAGAAGGGACACCATCCAGTGGGACAGTGTGCGTATGGTTATTAAGAATACTGATTGCTTTTTTATTACTGTGGGCTGTCTTACAGGAAGTGAAATATGGTTTCGTACATAAAACTGACAAAATCTTTCATTTTGCAAGGCTTTTCTTATTTAGACACTGTATCTAGTTTTTACCTGAGGACTGTTTGACCATTTCTTGCAAAGTGAAGTGATACTATTGTGTACTAAATCCTCATTAGACCAGAAGCGAAAAAAGAGAATTATTTTTTTCCACTAGCCAAGGCAATATTTCTTTTACTGCATAGAGGGTGGACTACTTATATTTTGTGCTTATTATATTTTTTCCAAACTTTTCATGAGCAGCAAACCTGTAGCTTGGGCACGGTGAAGGAGGTGGCTTGGTGGAGACTGTTAGGAAGTGTTCATTTGAGTGAATGCTGACAATGTCATTTTATGCTTGGCTGTAACAGTAGTTTTTTATTTTCTTTTTTGTTATGTCTCTTCTGGACTTCCAGACTTATTTTTGACTGAGCTACTGCTCTGATTGTCTGCTCTGGCTTGGCTCTTAGTGGGCTCTAAGAACCAAGCCACTTTGTTTGACTCAGCTCTGGCTCAGCACTTCTTCAAAAATCTCAGGCTTGCCCTCCTTTACTTAAAACACATAATCGTGTGACCATATTATTGAAAGATCAAAATGATGAAGACCACATTGTCTAAAAATCTTGAATACCAAATCCCCCTACCACTGTGAACCAAAGAACAAATGCTAACATAGGGCTAGCATAGGTCCTGAAAGGTTAAGGAACCAGGAACAAGTGCTGACCAGTCCAGAAGCTTGATATTGTGGTCTTTCAATGTTATGGTCGGAGGATGATGAGTTTCAAGATTGTAGGCTTCAATAGTAAAACATAAGTTCATAGTTAGGTACTTAGGTAGGTACTAGGCCATCTGCCCTAGGGCATTTATAAGCCTAGCCAGAATTTGTTGGCTTTCCCTCCCTTTTAGACTAGATTCCTGAGCCTCTGTCCAGCAGGGACATAGAAGTGATCCCAGGAGCAAATTTACCCATCCACTCGTCAAGATTTCTCTTGAAGAGGGTCAGTGAGGGGCTCTGCCTAACATAGACTGGGATTCTATTCCAGAGCGCAGGAAGCCTTTGGGATATGAATCTATCCCTCCAGTATGTCCTATTTATTGTTGTGTTAAGGTTTAAATCCCTGAAGCATGTAGCTCTAGTGGATCTGGTATTCTTGAGGTGGAGCATGTCGAACAATTCCAGGTTGGACATGGCCTTGTATGTCAGGCAGAGATCACCTCTCAGTAGGTGGTAAGCAACTGAATAGAGCTTGAGTTTCTTTAGTCGAGCTGCATAGGGCAACTGTTTGAGGCCCACAATCCTCTTGGTGAGGTATTTTTGAGGTCTCTCCAGCTGTTGCAGGTGTCTGGTAAGGTACATCCCAAATGGGGTGTTGTACTCAATTATGGGCCTGATAAGTGATGAGTAGAGGGGCACAATGACCTCTCTTGATCTAGATGTGAACCTTTTTGTGATTAGGTGGGCTATATAGAAGGTTTTTATAACCACTTTGGCAACGTGATTGTCAAAGGAGAGGTTACAATCTACTTGGGTCCCCAGATCCCTGATTACTTTTTCCGTAATCAGTGGATTTCCTCCTATATGGTAGTTTGTGGGCTCTTTGTTTTTCCCAAAGGGAATGACAATGCATTTTTTTGCATTTAGCTTGAGGCCATGGTTCTGACACTAGGTATCAGTCTCCGTAAGGCCTTTCTGGAGGATGCTTGCATCAGCTGGAGAGTCGATTATGGCTCCCAGTTTGCAGTCATCTGCGAACTTGGCCAGCCACAGTCCTCCCTTGTTTGCCTCTACCTCAGAGAAGTATATACCGAACAAGAGTGGTCCCAGGACTGATCCCTGTGGGACGCCACTTGTGACTGGTTTAGAGTCAGACATGGCACCCACAACTCTGACCATGTGAGTTCTATCCCTGAGCCAGTTTGCAACCCATCTTGTGATGTATGGGTTGATTTTTAAGCTGGTAAGCTTTTTTATGATACCATAGTGGGGTATTCTGTCAAAGGCCTTAACGAGGTCTAGGTAGGCTGTGTAGACTACCTTTCCCTTATCTAAGGCTTTGGTAACTGTTTTGAAGAAATCAACTAGGTTTAAAAGGCAAGATCTGCCCTTAACAAAGCCAAATTGGGTGGGCTCCAATGTTTGGAGGTTCCCAATGTCTTTGTTAATGCGATCCATGATGATGCGCTCCATAGCCTTGCAGACCAGGCTAGTCAAGCCTATAGGGTGATAGTTCCCTGGATCCGTTGTGGCGCCACCTTTGTGGAGTGGGATCACTGTTGCTGTACGCCATTCTTTGGGTACATAACCTGTGGTAAGGCTGAGTTGGAACAGTGAATTCATATGAGGGTTTAGTTCAGCCCGGGATACCATCTGGTCCCATTGATGCTGTGTTTTTTACTTTGGAGAGGGCTGCTTTCACCTGTGTGTCTGTGATGTCTGGGAGACTGCATTCTTCTGGGATAGACACAGGCCCTTTTGGGGGGGGAAGGGGGGGAGTTTGCACTGAACCTGTCTGCCAAGATGTTGGCAATGCCTGTGGGTTCAGTGTATTTTGTGCCATTATGCACCAGGTCAGAGCAGATCTGAGAGCTGCCAACCAGATTTTTGATGTAGCTAAGAACTCCTTTTGATTATCTTTAGAGTCTTTGACGATTTTTCTTTTGAAGCTGGCCTTTGATGATTTTATGAGGGATTGAAGTTTCTTACTGGTACTGATCAAGGATGCCTTCCCTTTATGGGATTTTGCCTTGTCATGTAATGGTTTCCTCCTTCTGTTGTATAGCTTGTTTATGGCCGGGGTCCAACAGACTGGCCTTCTGTTCTTGGAGGAGTGAGTCTTTGTTTTACTTGGGATGGCACGATCCATGCATTCCTGTAGGTGCTCATGGAGTGCTTTTGTAAAGGATTCTGCAGTATGGGTAGCATTTTCCATTTGCCCGGGGCCCTTGAAACTTTCCACCTCAGTCTTGAGAAGTGTGAAGTTTGCTTTTGAGAAATTTTTCACAGTAGTTTCTTTTGCTGGGGGTGGGGTTGGGATGTGGATGTCCATTGTGATAAGTTTATGGTCTGATCTTACCAACAAGGGATTTACCTCTGGTGTGGAACATTGAGCCCCCATGTTGGTGATGACCAAGTCCAATGTGTTGTCCCCTCTTGTGGGAGTGGTGACCAGTTGTTCCATGGCATTTGAGTTTATAAACTCCAGGAACCATTGGGCAAAAGAGTTGGGACTTGAGTAGTTTTCCCAGTCAATGTTTGGGTAGTTTAAATCCCCCAATATCATGGTGTTTGGTGAGACCTTCATATTCTCAAGTGTTCTCAGAAATGCTGAGTGGGGTTCCTGAGACAGGGTGGGTGATCTGTAGCAGGCTATGAACTAAAAAGCAGTTTTGCCTATTGTTAGTTGCACGTGGATGGTTTCTGCTGTCTCGTGCAGTGCCACTAACCTGGAGGTGTGGGTATCCTTGATGAAAATGGATACTCCCCCACCTTTAGTAGTCTGGTCCAAGTTCTGAGGCCGAAAAGAATGGTATGAGTTGAATCCTGGTAGTGCTGGGGTGCTCTCTGGATGTAAAACCACCAACGACCAGCAAAACGATAGTGAACACAATATAATAAAGATTACTTTATTGTTGCCCCAAAACCATATTCCAGACTGGTTTCGGCTATTCAGCCTTTGTCAATGGATACAAAAAGATTTTTTGGTGTATAATAAAACAGCCTATATTTATAGTGGTCTCTAATTATCTTGAAACAGTGGTATAGCCCAACCTAGTGGATGGAATATCCAAATACATGTCTCACCTAAAGAGCAAAGCATTCACCCAGTAACATATGATATCAAAAATGTTAAGTAATAGAAAATATCATATTTTCAAGGAATATAAAGAAGAGTTTTGTAAAAATCCTTTGTGCATACAGGTCCCATGGTAAAAAGCCAGGGGCATACTCTAAGTATTTATAAATAAGCATACATTAGTCTTCATATATAACCAAAAATGTAAATCTGACTACACCTTGTATATATTGTATATAATAACAATATATCAATTCCTATATAATTAAAATGAATTTTACTGATCATATATCATATTAATGAATAAAGTTTAAAAAATAAGCCATCATTACCGGCTATTAATTATGGTTATAATGATTTCCAATAGTTTCCTCGTGAATGATGCCTATATTATAATTATTATAATACCTTGCCATATATTTCAAAACAACATGACAGATATAAAACTGCAAAACTGTGTATGTATATACATCCTACATATATAGATATGTAAAGAATTCGTAACATACCTTTAGTCAAATGCTAATACATAAGTGTGGTTAACCTGACCACCATTATAATATTCACACTGGTTTTTGATCTATATGTATATATGATCTCGCCATGATCATGAAACCCCTGGACACTATATAAAACTCACAGATGGTCATTCAGACCTGGTGGAAATAAACATCCAAGGTTGGTAATCCAATATTGTTCCTTGTGGTTTAGAATGGTGTGCCAGCCTTGTTGGTTGTTCCTGTCCCCCTGAATTTTGTCAATGATCATGAACATGAAATGAACATTGGAATGTTGTATCGTACGTCTGTATAAAGCATTTGTTTCTTTTTTGTTCTTAATGTCACTTCTGTTTTCTGTCATCCTTATTCTAAGTGATCTTGATGTTTGACCAACGTAGAAGGCTTTACATTGGCAGGTGGCTAAGTAGATGATCCATGTGCTACTGCAATTTCCAAACACCCTTGTTTGAAATACATGATTAGTGTTGGCACTGGTAAATTCTTTGAGTGTACTAACTTGTAGGCAGGAGCAACAATGACCACATGGAAACGTACCAATTAGTTTGTCTCCAATAATAGTGGTCTGGTGATATACCGCTCCTCCCCCTTCTCTATGTTTGTAAAGTGAGAAAAGCCCTCCCAGGTTCTTTCCTCTTCTGAATGACATCTGACACTGAGGGCCTAATAGTGTTCTTAAACTATTATTAGCCAAAAGAATGTTCCAGTTTGAGTTCAATATATCCCTGACTATTTGTTGATTCCTACCATATGTAGTCACAAATCTCAAAATAGAATCTTGATTGGCATGCCCTGATTTTTTGTATTGTAACAAAGTCCTTCTGTCTATGTTATTGCTCCATGAACTAGCTTGGTGTATATCCATGTCTCTATATCCCCTATCTTGAAATCTATGGTATAAATCTTGTCTGGCATGTTCAAATTCCTCCTGAGATGAACAAATGCGTCTGATACGCATAAACTGAGATTTAGGGATGTTGCGGATGGTGTGGTTCGGATGCATACTAGATGCATGTAACAATGTGTTATATTGTGGGTATTTTATAAATGTTTTAGTGCTTAAGGTGTCATCTTTGTTACGGTAAACAGTAACATTCAAAAAATCAATAGTTCTAATGTTACATGTAACCGTAAACTGAATACCCCAAATATTACCATTCAGGTAATCAATAAATTCCTGTAAGTATGTTTCATCCACCTTCCACACCATCCAGCAATCATCCACATACTGTCGCCAGATATTGATTTCAACCATGTATATGTTGTGTGATGTATCATATATCATACATTCTTCAAAATAGGCCATGAACAAATCCGCATAAATGGGTGAAAGAAAAGCTCCCATTGCTGTTCCTTGTAACTGCCAAAAGCATTCTCCATGAAAATAAAAAACATTTTTATTTAATACATGTTCTGCCATACAGACAAGTAAGGAATTGAAACCCGGAGGATACAGGTTTGTTCTCTCAAGCCAGTATTGCAAGGATTGTAATCCCGCCCAGTGTGGGATGCTCATATATAAGGATTTAACATCCAACGTACACAATAACCAGCCTGGTTCTAGCTGTGTGTCCTCTATAATTTGTAAGAAGTGCATTGTGTCCTGTAATCGGGCCCAAACCGATGTCAGTAGGGGTTTGAGATACTGTGTTAAAAATGCTGATAACGGTTCAGTCAAGGACCCAATCCCTGACACAATGGGTCTACCTGGAGGTTTTGAAATAAACTTATGAATTTTTAGAAGAAGATACAGGATTTGTTTCTGTGGGTCCTTTACAGTAAGATGTTTAACTGTATTTTTGTTATCATACCCTCATCCTCTGCTAGTATTAGAAAAGAGTCTATTTCTTTTTTGAAGACCCCGGTCGGGTCAATGTACATTTGCAGATAACACCTAGTACCTGCTAACTGTCTTTTCCCCTCATTGAGATATTCCCCAATGTTCATTACCACCACAGCACCTCCCTTGTCTGCAGGCAGAATGGCAATATTGCAGTTATGCCTTAGTTCCTCCAAGGTCACCTTTTCCATGGGTGACATGTTCTGGCCCAGAATGTATGATTCTTTATGATGAAAATGTAAATCCCTGAGTACAGATTGTAGGAAAATAGAGACATGTTTGTTCATGGGCAGTTGAAAGTCTGATTTCAAGAACTTGAAATCTTGTGATCTTTGAGAGGTATTGTCTGAAAAAAATAATTTCAAGTTCAAGTTACGACAAAAAGACAAAACATCCTTAACAATGCTATGTTCATCAATGAAAAAACTGGGAATAAATCCAAGTCCTTTATTAAGTAATGTAGTTTGTGCATCTGTCAGTTGTACATTAGAAAGGTTCAAGACATTATGAAACCCAAATTCTGTCAATTCAACATCGTTTGTATCAGTCCTTCCATGGAATTGGATCTTATTCCTATATTTGTGTTTGCGACCCCCTCATTGCTTGTTTGTATGTCTAAAGGGTACTGAGCATTAGATTTTTTACTTTTAGGTGATTCTCGATAGTTATTACAGTCATTGTCTGTGCATGATGAATCCTCCCCTGAAGTGCTAACTAGAGTTTTATCAGAGGATTTCAGGATAGACCTTGGCCTTTTCTTAGGTTTAGTTCCTGGTGTCCTCTGACCAAAATCATTACATCTCACAGTTCTGGATGTATCAAAAGGATGACCCCTTTGGTAGTCAGTGCAGTCCCTGTTGAACTTACGTATTTTCCTATCTTTGGTTAGTTGGTCAAAATTAGTCAAATCTTTAGATAATTTGCTGACAAAAGTGGCATATGTTGGTTGTGATTCATATTCCTTACACTCTTCACATGAAGCTTTTACTTCCATTAAACAAATATCCACCATTCTCTCATAATAAGCAGCAAAGATCTTAACAAACATCACTGATAATTGTTGAAGAGCTTGGTTCCATTCCTTGGTCAGCCTGTCCTCCGACCTACTGACCAAAGGCTGTAACTTTACTCTTAATCCTGTTGGTGTAATATCCTTGTTGATATATGCCTTAAAGAGTCTGAGGTGCCATATATTGGCTCTTAAGTTTTTAAGATCCTTGTTAAATTTGTTGAAGGCAATTTCACAGCCATTACTAACATTCATGTTTGAGCCACTCGGATTATTGCTTGACATGTTATTCATACCAAACACTCCAATATCATGCCGATCAGCACATAATCCTGTTAATAATTGCTCCAAATCCATTTTGAAAAAATTATATATATATATTTTGACCAACTAAGAACAATTCTGTTTCAAACAATGTATCCAAATTGGTAAAAGTTCAACCGGAACTGCACTGAGAACCTGGGTGTAAATAATATATATATAAATGTTGTCCAAAGTTAATACTGTGGTATATTTGGTTAAAGAACACAACCTTTAGAATAAACCATACACGTGTATAATAAACATCAACACTTTTCTATATATTTCTCCATCAGTATGTCTCCATTGTTCATGGCACATGTATGTTTTAAAAAGTTGTTATGTTCATAATACAATGCTGAGTAAGCTTAGTATTCCTGCTCAATAGTATACTCAAATATACAATTATTCATCAAACAACATGTGACAACCTTTCCCTTGAAACACCTTAGTGCATATGATCCCATCCATAAGGCTCAACACATAGCTAATCCAGGTAGTACATGTGACAAACTGATCCAATTCAATGTTGAAAAGTAGTGCAATCTCAAAAAGATGGCTTAGCACACATTTAAATAGCTGTAATATACAAACATAGTTGTTCTTGCTCAAAAATAATCTGAATATATGTAGTATGCCTAGTTAGGATTTCAACTATCTGTTATTATTAGATAGGATTAAAATTTCAAAAAACACAATATACTGTATTCCTATAAATCTGTTCCTGTTGTTACATAATCCAAACCAGCAATGGGGTTAACAGTTTGAAAATGTATACATACACTAGTTCCTGTTGTAGTTAGAACCCTCTAGTTATATAGTTATAGTTTCAAAATATTACACTGTATAGATATGCAACATATCTCACCATATTAAGCAAACATGTCACAACATATAGCTATTATAATTGTGATATTTCAATTACATATGTAATGGGTCTGTAAAAATACAGCGTGTAGAATCACCCGTTTGCTAGTACATTCAAAGATCCAATAAGTCCCAAATGTTGAAGTCAATATATATGATAATGTTTTCACAAACTATAGTCCATCAACGATAATCCAAATGCCTTTCACTATTTTCGGATTCACAAGTCTGTAGTCCACCATATGTGATAGCAATACTGCCAACGTCTAGCAAAGTATACGTGAAAAAATCTCGAAATATTACTGAATGATTTATATAAAATAAAGCTGAAAAAATAGGTTCATATCTTGCCAATAAACACAATACCTTTGGTTGTTCCTAAATTTGCAAGCCTGTAGTCCACCATATATTGAGTCCAGTAAATCGGACGTGGAACCAGAATATACACGGAAAAGTTCCAAAAGGACTGCCACTGAGTGATGAAATAAACTTCTGTAATTCGCTTTAGGCCCCTAGACCAATCCCCATGTCTGCCAAAACACACAAGAAGTAATCCTTCCCTGGTCGAAATGCTAATTCACCATCCAGTTTAAACAAAACAGCAATCCAATATGGCTGATGCTTAATAAATAAAATAATAACATCCACTGTTTCACGAAGTCAAAAAACAACTAAAACGATTCCAAAAGGATACCAAAAAGACGCTCTCTGGCACAGAAATGATGTGTCACTATAGAGAACCACCAGCAAAGCCAAAAACGCCAACAGCAAACAAAGTGCTCCGCAAGGATGGCATGCAGGGTCAAACCAACAACGTAAAACCACCAACGACCAGCAAAAACGATAGTGAACACAATATAAAAAAGATTACTTTATTGCTGCCCCAAAACCATATTCCAGACCGGTTAATATTTTGGGATTTTTTCACGTATACTTTGCTAGATGTTGGCAGTATTGCTATCATATATGGTGGACTACAGGCTTGTGAATCCAAAAATAGTGAAAGGCATTTGGATTATCGTTGATGGACTATAGTTTGTGAAAACATTACCATATATATTGACTTCAACATTTGGGACTTATTGGATCTTTGAATGTACTAGCAAACGGGTGATTCTACATGCTGTATTTTTACAGACCCATTACATATGTAATTGAAATATCACAATTATAATAGCTACATGTTGTGACATGTTTGCTTAATATGGTGAGATATGTTGCATATCTATACAGTGTAATATTTTGAAACTATAACTAGAGGGTTCTAACTACAACAGGAACTAGTGTATGTATACATTTTCAAACTGTTGACCCCATTGCTGGTTTGGATTATGTAACAACAGGAACAGATTTATAGGAATACAGTATATTGTGTTAATTGAAATTTTAATCCTATCTAATAATAACAGATAGTTGAAATCCTAACTAGGCATACTACATATATTCACATTATTTTTGAGCAAGAACAACTATGTTTGTATATTACAGCTATTTAAATGTGTGCTAAGCCATCTTTTTGAGATTGCACTACTTTTCAACATTGAATTGGATCAGTTTGTCACATGTATTACCTGGATTAGCTATGTGTTGAGCCTTATGGATGGGATCATATGCGCTGAGGTGTTTCAAGGGAAAGGTTGTCACATGTTGTTTGATGAATAATTGTATATTTGAGTATACTATTGAGCTGGAATACTAAGCTTACTCAGCATTGTATTATGAACATAACAACTTTTTAAAACATACATGTGCCATGAACAATGGAGACATACTGATGGAGAAATATATAGAAAAGTGTTGATGTTTATTATACACATGTACGGTTTATTCTAAAGGTTGTGTTCTTTGACCAAATATACCACAGTGTTAACTTTGGACAACATTTATATATGTTATTTACACCCAGGTTCTCAGTGCAGTTCTGGATGAACTTTTACCAATTTGGATACATTGTTTGAAACAGAATTGTTCTTAGTTGGTCAAAAAATATATATATATATAATTTTTTCAAAATGGATTTGGAGCAATTATTAACAGGATTATGTGCTGATCGGCATGATATCGGAGTGTTTGGTATGAATAACATGTCAAGCAATAATCCGAGTGGCTCAAACATGAATGTTAGTAATGGCTGTGAAATTGCCTTCAACAAATTTAACAAGGATCTTAAAAACTTAAGAGCCAATATATGGCACCTCAGACACTTTAAGGCATATATTAACAAGGATATTACACCAAGAGGATTAAGAGTAAAGTTACAGCCTTTGGTCAGTAGGTCGGAGGACAGGCTGACTAAGGAATGGAACCAAGCTCTTCAACAATCATCAATGATGTTTGTTAAGATCCTTGCTGCTGCTTATGAGAGAATGGTGGATATTTGTTTAATATAAGTAAAAGCTTCATGTGAAGAGTGTAAGAAATATGAATCACAACCAACATATGCCACTTTTGTCAGCAAATTATCTAAAGATTTGGCTAATTTTGACCAACTAACCAAAGATAGGAAAATACGTAAGTTCAACAGGGACTGCACTGACTACCAAAGGGGTCGTCCTTTTGATACATCCAGAACTGTGAGATTTAATGATTTTGGTCAGAGGACACCAGGAACTAAACGTAAGAAAAGGCCAAGGTCTATCCTGAAATCCTCTGATAAAACTCTAGTTAGCACTTCAGGGGAGGATTCATCATGCACAGACAATGACTGTAATAACTATCGAGAATCACCTAGAAGTAAAAAATCTAATGCCCAGTACCCTTTAGACATACAAACAAGCAACGAGGGGGTCGCAAGCACAAATATAGGAATAAGATCCAATTCCATGGAAGGACTGATACAAACAATGTTGAATTGACAGAATTTGGGTTTCATAATGTCTTGAACCTTTCTAATGTACAACTGACAGATGCACAAACTACATTACTTAATAAAGGACTTGGTTTTATTCCCAGTTTTTTCATTGATGAACATAGCATTGTTAAGGAAGTTTTGTCTTTTTGTCGTAACTTGAACTTGAAATTTTTTTTTCAGACAATACCTTTCAAAGATCACAAGATTTCAAGTTCTTGAAATCAGACTTTCAACCACCCATGAACAAACATGTCTCTATTTTCCAACAATCTGTACTCAGGGATTTACATTTCCATCATAAAGAATCATACATTCTGGGCCAGAACATGTCACCCATGGAAAAGGTGGCCTTGGAGGAACTAAGGCATAACCGCAATATTGCCATTCTGCCTGCAGACAAAGGAGGTGCAGTGGTGGTAATAAACATTGGGGAATATCTCAATGTGGGGAAAAGACAGTTAGCAGATACTAGGTGTTATATGCAAATGTACATTGACCCGACCGGGGTCTTCAAAAAAGAAATAGACTCTTTTCTAAAACTAGCAGAGGATGAGGGTATTATAACAAAAAATACAGTTAAACATCTTACTGTAAAGGACCCACAGAAATAACTCCTGTATCTTCTTCCAAAAATTCATAAGTCTATTTCAAAACCTCCAGGTATACCGATTGTGTCAGGGATTGGGTCCTTGACTGAACCATTATCAGCATTTTTAACACAGTATCTCAAACCCCTACTGACATCGGTTAGGGCCCGATTACAGGACACAACGCACTTCTTACAAATTATAGAGGACACACAGCTAGAACCAGGCTGGCTATTGTGTATGTTGGATGATAAATCCTTATATACAAGCATCCCACACTGGGCGGGATTACAATCCTTGCAATATTGGCTTGAGAGAACAAACCTGTATCCTCCGGGTTTCAATACCTTACTTGTCTGTATGGCAGAACATGTATTAAATAAAAATGTTTTTTATTTTCATGGAGAATGCTTTTGGCGGTTACAATGAACAGCAATGGGAGCTTCCTTTGCACCCATTTATGCGGATTTGTTCATGGCCTATTTTGAAGAATGTATGATATATGATACATCACACAACATATACATGGTTGAAATCGATATTTGGCCACGGTACTTGGATGATTGCTGGATGGTGTGGAAGGCGGATGAAACATACTTACAGGAATTTATTGATTACCTGAATGGTAATATTTGGGGTATTCAGTTTACGGTTACATGTAACATTAGAACTATTGATTTTTTGGATGTTACTGTTTACCGTAACAAAGATGACACCTTAAGCACTAAAACATTTAGAAAATACCCACAATATAACACATTGTTACATGCATCTAGTATGCATCCGAACCACACGATCCGCAACATCCCTAAATCTCAGTTTATGCGTATCAGACGCATTTGTTCATCTCAGGAGGAATTTGAACATGCCAGACAAGATTTATACCATAGATTTCAAGACAGGGGATATAGAGACATGGATATACACCAAGCTAGTTCATGGAGCAATACCATAGACAGAAGGACTTTGTTACAATACAAAAAATCAGGGCAAGCCAATCAAGATTCTATTTTGAGATTTGTGACTACATATGGTAGGAATCAACAAATAGTCAGGAATATATTGAACTCAAACTGGAACATTCTTTTGGCTAATGATAGTTTAAGAACACTATTAGGCCCTCAGTGTCAGATGTCATTCAGACGAGGAAAGAACCTGGGAGGGCTTTTCTCACATTACAAACATAGAGAAGGGGGAGGAGCGGTATATTACCAGACCACTATTATTGGAGACAAACTAATTGGTACGTTTCCATGTAGTCATTGTTGCTCCTGCCTACAAGTTAGTACACTCAAAGAATTTACCAGTGCCAACACTAATCGTGTATTTCAAACGAGGGTGTTTGGAAATTGCAGTAGCACATGGATCATCTACTTAGCCACCTGCCAATGTAAAGCCTTCTACGTTGGTCAAACATCAAGATCACTTAGAATAAGGATGACAGAACACAGAAGTGACATTAAGAACAAAAAAGAAACAAATGCTTTATACAGACATACGATACAACATTCCAATGCTCATTTCATGTTCATGATCATTGACAAAATTCAGGGGGACAGGAACAACCAACAAGGTTGGCACACCATTCTAAACCACAAGGAACAATATTGGATTACCAACCTTGGATGTTTATTTCCACCAGGTCTGAATGACCATCTGTGAGTTTTATATAGTGTCTGGGGGTTCCATGATCATGGCGAGATCATATATACATATAGATCAAAAACCAGTGTGAATATTATAATGGTGGTCAGGTTAACCACACTTATGTATTAGCATTTGACTAAAGGTATGTTACGAATTCTTTACATATCTATATATGTAGGATGTATATACATACACAGTTTTGCAGTTTTATATCTGTTATGTTGTTTTGAAATATATGGCAAGGTATTATAATAATTATAATATTGGCATCATTCACGAGGAAACTATTGAAAATCATTATAACCATAATTAATAGCCGGTAATGATGGCTTATTTTTGAAACTTTATTTATTAATATGATATATGATCAGTAAAATTCATTTTAATTATATAGGAATTGATATATTGTTATTATATACAATATATACAAGGTGTAGTCAGATTTACATTTTTGGTTATATATGAAGACTAATGTATGCTTATAAATACTTAGAGTATGCCCCTGGCTTTTTACCATGGGACCTGTATGCACAAAGGATTTTTACAAAACTCCTCTTTATATTCCTTGAAAATATGATATTTTCTATTACTTAACATTTTTGATATCATATGTTACTGGGTGAATGCTTTGCTCTTTAGGTGAGACATTTATTTGGATACTCCTTCCACTAGGTTGGGCTATACCACTGTTTCAAGATAATTAGAGACCACTATAAATATAGGCTGTTTTATTATACACCAAAAATCTTTTTATATCCATTGACAAAGGCTGAATAGCCGAAACCGGTCTGGAATATGGTTTTGGGGCAACAATAAAGTAATCTTTATTATATTGTGTTCACTATCATTTTTGCGGGTCGTTGGTGGTTTTACGTTGTTGGTTTGACCCTGCACGCCATCCTTGCGGAGCACTTTGTTTGCTGTTGGTGCTCTCTGAAGCCTTGAACCAGGTTTCTGTTACTGCACAGATATCAATTTTCTCCATACTGAGGAGTGCCTCGAGTGCATGCAGCTTGAGGTTTAGACTTCTGGAATTGAGTAGCATTACCCTTAGTTTTTTGTTTCTGGTATTGTCTATGGAGGTGGGTTTGTCTTTTGGGCTTTGCCTAAAAATGGCACTATGGGGGTGACAAGAGCCTTAGCCAGTATTCGAAAGCCCAAATGTGACAGGTGCAAGCCGTCCCTGGTGAAGCAACGTGGCTTGTCTAGCATGTCATCCCAGGCTGACAGACACTGGACCCCCTTTGAATGACACCAATAGCTTAGCCAATTGTTAAAATTTATCATTTTGTCTTTATAATGCGGCATCATTCTTGGTGAGGGCAATATGCTACTCAGGGTCAGGGTCATACCAGCCTGGGCTACATGATCAAAGAGCTCCTCTATGTCTCTTTTCATGTAGTCCAGGGAGGTACATCTCAGGTCATTCACACCGACATGGACAATGACAGAGTCATATTTGTACCTGCTGTTGAGTGACCTGAGTGCCTGTGTTATGTGACAGATCCTGGCTCCTGACAGGCAGCTTACAGTGACCTTCTCCTTGTTCAGTCTGGTGAGTGGGACATCAGTGTGCCTGACTATAGAGTCTCCAATTACTAGTGTATTAGGTGTGTTATTTAGCCTTAGGGGCTGCGACTGTGTGGCACACTGACTTTGTGAAGTATGTGATACGTGTAAGTTGTTCTGGGGTGGCGGTTGCTTGGGTGTCTGCTTTGGAGGTCTCTGCTGTGTTGGCAGATTTTTATTTAGAGCCTCTGAGTATGTTTTTGTGAGTTTATGTGTCTTGTTTGCTGGTGCGTTTGGTCTATGTGAGACTGGTTTTGTGGTGCGATTGGTTTCCTTCTCCTCCTGACTGAGTGTGCCTGTCTTAGATTGAGAGAGCTCGGCCTCCAGTTTAGCTGTATAGTTGCATCTCTCACAAATATTTGAGTTTGTTGTAAGAAGGAGAGGGTTGGCTGTGTACATAAGGCAATTGTAACACTGCCTCAAGATTCCCAGATTCACCAGCCAGACTGGAAAGTATACCTGAAACTGCGCTTTGTCTGCCTGGATAGTTTAAGGAACTGGTTTATTGACTGACTGCAATGGATGAATAGGGAACCTTGTACTTCTGGATAGTATCAGGGGGTGTAGTGCTAGAATTTGTTAGTGCTTACTGAGAAATTAGAGCAAGTGCTGGGCTGTAGAATGAAGGTTGAGTGAGTACTTTGAGAGTTTGACTAGTTCTAAGGGAAAAATTGAAGAGCAGACTTTGTGGAGCTGGGAATTGTTTAAAATTGCTTAAACGGCACTGCGCTACTTTGCGCAATGTTGCGTGATGCGCAACCTTGCACAAAACCACACTAAAGTGGGTTTTGAAGCAGGGGACTTGAAAGAGCTAGGAATTAGACCAAAATGGCCAATAAACAACTAGTTTCTGGGTTGAGACCATTCCTCCAGGAACAGATAGGCTGCTCAAAGCTCCCCACTCTCACTGGTGAACAGAGAAGCTTCCTCCTATCCAAGTAAGGATATGGGCAACACCGGAACTTGTACTAAAGCCCAGAATTCAGCAAAACCTGAACTCAGGACTATTCTAGCTCAGAAAAGGTGGGAAACAAGGATATATATATATATATATATATATATATATATATATATATATATATATATATATATATATATATATATATATATATATATATATATATATATGTATATTGAAAACAGTAACAGATATCAACAGGAAAACACAGTAAATGCATTGCACAGGCTAGTGCACTTGAGTGGGCAGCCTAAAACAGTTAAATTGAACAAAAAAAAAACAACTTTTAAAGTGCAGGTAAGCAAAAATGCAATAACAAGCTTTTTAAAGTAGTAGAGCAGTTACAAACTCGCTTTTCGGCGAGAATAAGCAGTCACTAATGCCATACTCTCATGCACAGAAACCACAAAGAAAAGGTGCACATGCTGAACATACAAGAATATCACAAAAATAAGCCCAGTTTTCAAATGTCAAGTATTACACCATTTTAATCTGAAGGAATTCCGCAAAAGTACAAACTGGGTCTGCAAAAGCAGAGCATCTTCAGTGCAAATATAATAAATATGTGCCCCGATATGTATACAGAAAAGGGTGAGAAATACAATAAAATATATAGTTCATATATCAAATTGTATTAAACCAAGTTCAGTAATTCACTATTATGCATTTTAAATGACATATAGAAACATAAAAAAAGTATAAATTGCAATCATTCATAACCCATTATAATACTGACATCAACTGGTTAAAATGTATGTACATGCATTCCAAAAAGACATGCATATATACCAATCTGATGTTGTCAGTTTTCATTCTATCCTCAACTAATGGGTTTATATACACTCGGCTGTTGCAAAAGCTTGTGGCAACCTAGAACTCTCATGCTTCTCCCTTACCCAGAAAGCACCAACCCCAATTACCTCAAATCTCTTTTGCTGCCTCACAGCAAAAGACATGGTTGTTAGTCTCTCAAGCTTAAAGTTTAGGTAAGTGTTTTTATCTAATTAATAATTTCATGTTTTCTTGTTTTTTTCCTGAGTGTTGTTTCTCTCATCTTGTACTAGTGTACTCTGTGAATTACTATTATTAGTAATTTTTCTCCATTTTATCCTTTTTACTGTTTCCTATGCTCAACGTAACTCTTAGTTACCTTTGTAGGTAGCTTTTCTTCTTTCTCCTTTTTTCATCTTAAAAAAAAATCTTTATCAGCTTTTCTGAATAGTTTGTTGTCAGTTGGACCTTAAAATGTTAATGTTATAGTTATGTTTTTTTAGGAGACACACCTGGATGCACTTATGTGATTTTACAGGACCCTTTAAGTCTTTGTTTGTCAATGCTCCTTTTGATGCCAAATCTCATTTTGGCCCCAAGGTAAAATACATATTCTCCAGGTGTGAGAAGGATGGAAAGACCCTTTCTGCCATGAGTATATGTTTTTCCACCTCTCAAAGATCATTTTCAAGGAATCATTGAGGTGGTGGTAACATGTGGTTCAAAAAATCCCAAGGATCTTTCCAGGGCACACATAGAGGAAACTCCTGCAGAGACAGAGGGGGAACTCTAATGGTAGATGCCACCTTTGCGGCAGAGGGTCCAGAAAATCATTCTGTGGTAATCACTTTCATTCCTCCTGAAAGGAGGCCTGATTGTCCCCTCTGGAGGCAATCGGGGGTCATTTGTCCCTGCACCAGAGAGCCTGGCAAGGAATAACAAAGGATACTTGAGTGCAGAGGATCATTTACAGAGGTTATATAATATCATTTTCCCTTTATCCTCCCAATTCAAGAAAATTCCCTCTTGTTCCACCCAGTCAGAGGGAACAAGCAGCAATTCTAATTCAAGAGCTGCTAGAAAAAAGAGTCATCCAAGACATCTCCCAGAGCAGATAGAATCTGGAACTTACTCAAGGTTTATTTTAGTGCCAAAGAAAGCAGGGGACTGGAGACCAGTATCTTAAACAAATCCATTCAAAAGACAACATTCCAGATAGTCCTGGTTACGTCCATTCTTCCATTTTTGGAAAAGGACAGTTGGATGCGCCCAAGAGATCTTCAGGATGTGTACTACAATATAAAGATGAGCAGCCAATCCAGACAATTTTTACGCATTTGGCTGGGACCCAGTTAGTATCAGTTCAGGGTTCTACCCTTTGGTCTCACCACAGTCCCCAAGATGTTTACCAAATGCACAGCAGTAGTAGCAGCTCACTTGAGACTGCGGGGATTCTAAGTGTTTCCATACTTGGATAACTGGCTCATTTCTACCCAGACCAGGCATTAGCTCATTATGACAAGAGAAAAAGTGATCCAGACATGTGTCCTACTAGGCATATCCATAAACTACAGAAAGATTCATCTAAAACCAAGTCAACGTATAGAGTTCATAGGAGCACTGCTTGATATAAAATTGACTATAGCCTCACTTCCCCTCTCCAGAATTCAGACAATAAGATCACAAGTGAAAAAGATAATTTGCAGTACCAGAATCTCAACCCGCTTGGTTCTGCAGGCTTTGGGGTCAATGGCAGCAGCAATAACATTACTACCCTTAATCAAATTTCATATGAGAATTCTTCAATTAATGCTAGCCTCATAATGGTCAATACTTCATCTTCCTTTATCTGCTCTGATATGAATCACCAATATATGCAAGAGAGATCTAATGTGGTGGATTCAGTCAGAAGAAGTTCTACAAGGCTGTTTATTTGTCCCCTCTCGGCCCAAGGCCATTGTGACCATGGATGCTTCCCAGCTGCGGTGGGGGGGGGGGCATTACATGTAAAACACAGTCCAAGGCACATGTTCCCCCGAGGAGGCCAAGATGCACATCAATGTCCTAGAGTTGACAGCAGTGCTTTTAGTGTTGCAAGCTTTTCAGAATGCTCTCCCTTCAGGAATGATTGTGATTCAAACAGACAACATGTCAGTGGTTTGGTACATCAACAAATAAGGGGGGACCAGATTTTACTCCCTGTGTTGAGAAGTGTTCAGGGGTTGGCAATGGGCAATGTCTTCCAACCACTTTCTTATAGCTATGCATATTATGGAGAAGTCCAATGTATTAGAAGACAAACTGAGCAGGTACATCCTACTATCTCATGAGTGGTCCCTTAACAAGAATGTGGCAGATTGATTTTCTGACAATGAGGCCAGATTTGCTGTGATATCTTTGCATTTTCCCTGAAAAACAAGCTCAACAGCTACTTTACCCTAATCCCCCCACAGGGGGATTCAGCAAGAGCTGCTCTTCTCCACTATTGGCCCTCTACTTTATGCTTATCCACCAATTCTTTTGATTTCAAAGTTCCTTCAGACAGCTCCCAGATTGAAGAGCACAGTCATCTTCATTGCACCATATTAGCCTCAGCAGATTTTGTTGCCCTTCCTTTGGCCTCATTTAATTCATCAGCCCTGGATTCTGGACCCAGCTCCAGATCTGCTGCCTCACCCAACAGGCATGATTCATCTGAACCCCCCCAAACTCAAGCTGATGGCTTGGGTTTTCCATTTCCAGTAATAGCCAGACAATCTATATTCTTATCTTCTGTTGCTACATTTTGTTATCTTCCCTTAAAACATCTACAGGGAAACTTTATGCTAGTAAATGGAAAAGACTTGTACACTAGGTACTTTAAAATTATATAGAACCCTTTTCTGCTCCAATTCATAGCATTCTAGAATTTTTGATGCCAGTTTTTAATCAAGGAGACAGTTCTTCAAAGTTAAAGTTCAATTGGCAGCAATTTCTAATTTCCATATTGGATTTGATGGTTCCTCAATCATAAACTTTGTAAAATCTTTTTATGAGGCACACTCCTTTTATGACCTCCGTTTAAAGATTCTACTGTTCCATGGTATCTAAATTTGGTACTGCAAGCCTTGATCCATCTACCCTTTGAACCCCCGCATGCCTGTGATCTGAAATTTCTTAACTGGAAAAATTTATTTTTGTCTGCCAGATGAGTTTCCAAAGTTCAAGCCTTGTCTGTGAAGGCCCAAATCTAATTTTTCATAAAGATAGGGTTACATTACAAATGAACTAATGTATCTTTTTTGCCCAAAAGTATCAGAGTCCCATATTAACCAGCTTTTTTCCCAAATAATTCAAACAAAGGTGAATATTTATTACATTTATTGGATGTTCATAGGCAACTGCTCTTCTTTTTATATAGAACAAAGGACATCAGAACTATGGATCATTTATTTGTTTCATTTGCGGATGTGAAACTGGGTAAACCGATGTTCACAGTCACTCTAGCAAGATATCTTACTGGCTGCATTTCCTTTGTTTACAACAAATTGGATATTCCTTTACCAAACAAATATGTGATCACTCAACCAGGTCCATAGAAACATCCTCAGTTTTTCATTTGAGGGGTTCCATGAATGAAATATGTGCAGCAGCACTTGGGCTTCCCCTCATACTTTCATAATTTCTTGAAAAGTGGATTTGGTTTCCAGAGGTTTTCATTTGGCTCAATGGTGCTTATGAATATCTTTGCCTGAGTCCGCCCTGGGATTTAGGCAGCTGGGAACTCTGTCCCATCAAGTTGAAGACAGAATAAAAATTGACAACATCAGATTAAGAAGTTATATGTTGTCCACCCACCAACCCCATTCTTATGGTTTTTCTGGAAGAGTGAGTGGATATACATATAAAAAAAATTGTACACTCCAACCATGATAACGCTCCAGATATAGACTTCTCTAATCATTTTCTATGTTTACATTTATGTCTATTTCTACAAGAATAATTTATTTATGCTATAGCCAGCAAACAAAATCTGAGGTAATTGGGGTTGATAATTTCTGGGTAAGGGAGAAGCTCAAGAGTTCTAGGTTGCAGCAAGATTTTTCAATGGCTGAGTTGGATCCGACGGTTTGGATCCAAACTCATCAGTTGAGGAAGAATGAAAATGGACAACACAGATAGAATGTTACGGTAAGCACATAACTTCTTTTTTTCCTGGCCCAAAAAACAAACATCAAAAAAGTAAAAATGTACATTATATATATATATATATATATATATATATATATATATATATATATATATATAGAGAGAGAGAGAGAGAGAGATAAATATATATGTAAATAGAGAGAACATTTTTTTATGTTATATCATTTCATTTAAAGGAGAACAAAGTGAATCCATTATTAAATGTTCAACTTCTCTGCACTTTTTCTCCCTATTTCCCGTCCCTGATATTAGCAAACAGTTTTGCAGCATTTGAAATATTTTTAAACAACCATTTCCCTCAATTAGAACAGGACCTTAGCATACTGTGGTGGTTTCACATTCAAAAATCAGCTATCACACCATGGAAAAGTTTACAGCAGTCTCCAAATTTCTGACGTCAGAATGGCTACTAATTGCAAGTAGTTTTCCAGTCAGTTCCCACCCCTAAACTGACATCAGCATGACTGTCTTAACATTCTATTGAAAAAATGCAAAGACACACCTATGCTGTGATGTCACAGTGCCATGGTCCTTCCCCTTCCTATAGAGTGCTGAACTACAGCTGCAGTAGATTAGGAACATTTTTCTGTGCTTGTTTTGCGTGTACCTTATGTTTTGCCACAGCACCCTCTGAGCTTTGTGAGCAAGTCTCTCAAGTTGTTCAGTTTATATGATTTTCTATGTTAAGTCATCATTTCTGCAGCAAACTGAAATATGTTTGCCATTCCAATGCAGTTTCTTGTGTATGGAGTATATATATTTTTAAAAAATAATAGCTGGTTGAATAGTCTTGTAGCTGTTTATCATTCTTGCTGTGCTTCAACTTTGTATTTGCTCCACTGATCCAGATGTGTACTGTTTTGAGAAAGTATATGGTATATAAAAAGAAAGAAGTGGCGATTGTAATTTGGTGAAATCCATGTCGTGTTCATTATGATTGCCAACATTTAGAGAGGTATGTTTATATATTAATGAGTTGGAATAATCAAATGCTATTGGACAATTCAAATATAATTGACAGTATAAAAGTAATGTAATTAATTATTTGTTTGTCTGATGAAGTCTGTGTGAATAGATGAAAAACGCGGTGATTCGTTAAGCGTTTTATGTTGGTTGTTATACAATAAAGTATTGGATACGGTTCGTGAGTCCGGTGTTTGACTTCACTTCAGCAATGCGTTCTTGTGGTTCTTTTTTTCGCATTGGTACTCCTTTCATTTGGTTGCTCCACTGGTAAACTACTACACAGTTTGGTAATGTCGTCTTTCTTTGTGTGTGAACTGCAATATGATTTAACAATGAATTTAATGCACATTTTGATTGCCAACTCAGTCAGTCCTGCAGGTTTCTAGCTTCCCTTTTCTGTTTATCCTTTAGATTGAGTCAGTGTTCCCACGTGTAACAAAAACAATGGAAGTGCTATAGAACAGCAAATAGAAGCTAGAAACCTGCAGGATTGAATAAGATGCTGATCACATGTGCACCAAAAGCATTAAATCCTGCAGGTTTCTAGCTTTTTTGTTACTGTTCTGTAGCAATTTGATTGTTTTCTGGTGCAGGTGTGAATGCCCACAATACTGGATACGAGTTTCCGACTCCGATCAACTTTCTAAATTTATGAGAGCAATATTTAACATATGTTCCTATTTTTGGTTCTTTATTCCTCCTGTTTTGTCGGCTGTTGTCCACATTTATTGCACTAAGAGATTGATATGCTTGATACCGACTTTGGCTGTTTAGCGAGTGTAAAAGTTAAAAGAGTGTGTTTATGTTTCTGAATGTGTATGAGTATATGCCTGCTTGTGGGAAAGAGAGCAAAAGTGTGTGTGTTTGCATGAAGAGTGAGAGCGATCAAGCAATATAAATATCTTAATAGTATTGCAAGTAAGTATCTGTAGTCCAAGAAAATTCAAAATAGGTGATCAAGTTAATTTAGTGCTAAAGGTTTTTGGTAAAATGTTGGTAAGAATAGAAAAGGAAATAATGTTCATTGCTTCTGCAGTTAGAGAGCAGTAACACATTATTATTTTTATTCAGTGTTTGTGTAGTTAAGTAAAGGGAATGATTTATGAAGATATGTTGTAAAAGACTGAGCTCAAAGAAAAAGCAGAGAAATCATTCGACAGATAGGTAGGGTAAGAATGTTACTCCTGTAACCTTACTACTATGTGGGTGTTTCACTACTGGTAAGGAAAATGTAAATTAACTGGGCAGATAACTTGCACCATTTAGGGTGATGCAGCAATATTCAGGTTTTGGGACAGTATTAGAAGTAGCTACAGTAATAAACATATGTTGCATCATTACAGATTCCTAGATGCCTTTTAAATTTGTAACAGACGACGTACAACATTAATTAATCTCATCTATAAGATTGTTTTGCTAGAGTAATGTACCACAAGGAAGTAAATTAGACTAAATTGTGAGAGCTGAAGGGCAAAAGTGAGCACTATATTGCTGCTCAAAATAATTGCAAAAAAAGTGAAAGATCACTCCCATGTAGATGTATATGGCTACAAGATATTTATTTATTTATTTGCAGTTTGTTTACCAGGATAGTCCATTGGGCCGAGTGGAGCCCATTTTCAATGGAGTCCTGGGGAGAAAAGCTCCTTAAAGATATTTTACAATATAATCCAGCCAATATAATAAAATCTTTAACAGTTTAGTAATACAGAATGCAGGTAAAGAAACATAGTGTTACAGTATAAAAAAATCAGAAAAGAAAAGCTCAAAAAAACCTTAGTGAGTATTTACAATTTTGTTTGTTCATGGAATGGAAATATAACAGAAGAGGTAAAGAGGCTTCACATAGGTATCCAAAGAAAATTACGGTAGGGTAAGTGGGACAGGAGGGGTTTAGTATAGAAGTAAATAAAGAGGGAGTAGTAAGAGGAAGTAGGGTAAGAAGTAAAAAGTAAAGTGGAAGAGAGAGTGTGGACTAAGGATTGTAGCATAGGGTGAAGTGTAAGGGGGGGTGAAAAAACTGGGTCTAAGACTGAGGGACATTATGTGGGGTGAGATTAGGAACATTTCCGGGGGGAGGTGAGATGGGAGTGAAGCAAGGTTTTAAAGGTAGAGTGGTTATGGGCGGTACAGATTAGAGGTGGCAGGGAGTTCCAAAGGTGTGCCAGAGAATAGGATAATAGAAGTCTGCCTGATCGGCGGACAGGCCTATGCAATTCAATTAGGTTCTGGATATTGGATCTTAGAATTCGATCAGGTAGATGCATTTTGAAAGAGGAGATAAGTTTGTGAGCATGAGTGAGTTGAATGTAGGTAAGATAGTTTGGCAGCTCTAACCAATTTAGTTTGTGAAGGGCGTTGCAGTGGTGGATGGAAGATTTATAGCCTGTAGCAAATTTGGAAATTTTGTTGTAACAGGAAGAGAGTTTTGTCTTGAGAGAAGAATGTAGGTTGGTAAAAAGTGGGGCACCATATAAGAGGGAGGGTATGAGATATGTGATAGAGAGAACAAACTTAGTAGAGGGGGTGAGGAAATGGATGTGATGGTATAGCATACCAAGTTTCTGGTGTTTTTTTTTGGTATTCATTTGTAGGTGAGTATCAAGTTTAAACTGCTCATCAATGAGGACACCTAGAAATTTGGCCTGGGATACTACCTCGAGAGATGTATGGTTCTGACTAGTAATGGAGAATGAATTTTTGTCTATGGTAGAGTTTTTAGAAGGGGTAAATACTGATGCGTTGAGAGCTAAGTGGTTATCTAGCATCCATTGTTCAGTGGAAGAGAAGGCGTCTTGGGTTAGTTTAACAAGTGTAGAGATAGAGGTGGCTGAGCAGATAAGTGTAGAGCTATTTGTATATTGAATAAGTTTAGCATTAGGAATGGTCTGGTGGAAGTCATTTATGAAGATATTAAACAGTAAGGGACCTAATATGGAACCCTTGGGTACCTCTGTAGGAGTATTAAGGAAGGAGGAGGTGGCGTTTTTCCATTTGACTGCCTGTTGTCTTTTGGAAAGGTGACTAATGAATCAGTTGATTGAAGAGACAGATTAAGTTTAGAGAGTTTTGATAGAAGAGTGTTGTGAGAGATAGTATCGAAGGACTTTCATAGGTCCAGAAGGAGGGTAGAGACAAGGCAGATGGAATCACAAGCTTTACTGATGGATTCGAGGAAGAAGAGAAGACCAGTGGTAGTACTATGGCTGGGTCTGGATCCGTGTTGTGTGGGAGTATGCAGCTGGTTATCTATGAGGTAGAGTAAAAGTTGTAGGTAGATACATTTTTTGAGAACCTTTGAGATAGGGGATTAGATGGCAATAGGTCAAAAATTGGAAATATTATTGTTGTTGTCCCCTTTGTGAAGGGGGGTGATAAAGGCCTTCTTCCAGAGTTGGAGTACATAGTCTTCTTGAATTGACCAATTTATTAGAATGGAGATGGGGAAAGCAATAGCATTGGCAGCTAGTTTTAGGAAGTAGGAAGGGATGTTGTTAAGGGTGATAGAGCATGATTTCAGTTTCTGAAGGAGATTTTAATGGAAGATGTAGGGATGGGTTTGATAGAAAAGAGAAAGGGGTGGGAGGTGGTAGTGTTTGGGGAAGAAGAAACAGGAGAAGGTGGAGAAGAGGATGTAGTGTTATTGGAAAAAGATAATGTTAGTTTGTGTTATGGAATCAATGAAGAAAGAGTTGAATGGGGTGGCTAAGGCCAGGTCGGTGGCATTTGAGTCAGGGCAAGAATTTTCTTTTTTACTGGGATAAATGGAAAAGAAAGTTTATTTTTCTTCTGATGTGTTCCGAGACATGCAGAATATTAAATTATTTTACTGTCCACGCAGCTTAAGCAATGGATTGTGACCACAGAAAAGCACAGTGAATCAGTCCTCCTACCTAAAATGTCATTTGAAGGCTGAATGAAGCACAACCTTTGGAGGATTAGGTTTAAGAGAAACACTGTCTTTATGCAAAACAAATTAGGGTTGTTTGCTAGACAAAGCTTGCAGTTTAGAAATTCTCTTCACAGAAGTGATAAGAATAAGGTGTTCCATGAGCAGAGTTTGTGGAGGGTGGCCATCCACACATGTTTAATCTGAGGGACTTGATGTCTGGATGAGGCTTGTTGGTCAGATGAGATAGATTTCTCATATCTAGAGATTATCAAGATCATCTTAGATGAGGCTAATAAAATGAAGGGTATCATATTTACCTGGGGCAGAAAG
Source organism: Protopterus annectens (assembly GCF_019279795.1). Taxonomy (NCBI): domain Eukaryota; kingdom Metazoa; phylum Chordata; order Ceratodontiformes; family Protopteridae; genus Protopterus; species Protopterus annectens. Next base: position 831,389,761 of record NC_056746.1, read on the forward strand.
GGACAATGAGAATGACTTTTGACTTGCACAGGGATGGTTTCTGCTGAAACTTTATCATTAGAGGAAGAGGGAAAAATTGCAAAGGAGTCAAGGTGAGCAAAGATGGACCAAATTGTCACTTATCACAGAGTGCTGTCTGCATGGATACCACATCCTGGGGGAATACCTCCCTCATCTCAAGAAATCTCAAGAAAACTGATGTGAAATTGGCTTCCAGTTGGGTCCATGTCCTTTGGATTTTTATATCCACACTGCAGAGATGAAGTGTCTCTGGCAGTAGTGGAAGAAGGCATGGTCATCCTCCTTCTAATATAGGGGACTGAATCCACCATTTTATATTTGTGACACAGGGATGACACTATTATGGGGTGATGAAGAGATTGTCTAGCCAAGTAGATTGAACTGATAGTCCACTTCAGTACTCTCATGATGTATATGGCTTATGGAGATACCCAAGGACTGACACGAGGAGCAAATAGTCTCTTGCAAAAATGAAATATTCTTTAGTGTTTACAGCTAGGAGTCAGTCATCTAGGTATGAGAATATTCAGAACCGTTGCAGCGTGAGATGTGCTGTTACTACAGGAATGTATTTAGTGAAGACTTAGGGGCTATAATAAGACCAAAAGGGAAGGTATGGAACTGTGACTGGCTTTCAGCCAAAAGTGGCGATACCACTTACACTGCTTCTCTTGATGTGGTAATAGGCACCTTACAGTTCTGTCGAATATAACCAGCTCTCTTTTTGCAGAAGTGTGGACTGCACCATGACTATCCAGAACTTGGTATTTTTGACATATATATTTAGGACACTGAGGTCTAGAATGGGGCTTATGTCCTTGTTTTTCTTTAGAACTCAAAACAGTCTTGAGCAGATTTGAAATTCTCCCTGGTCTGGTGGGATCTTTAGATGGTTCATAGTTTGAACTAACTATGAAATTTCTTACCATGCGGACCTTTTTGATGTGATGGAACATCTAGGGGGTCTTTGTGGCAAGTTGTGAGGGAGGAAAAGGGAATGGCAGAGCCCCTGGATGATGTTTACCTTGCCCAGCAATCTTCTGTGATGGTCTATCAGCTTTGAAGGTGAAGTGAAAAGCAGCCACCCTGACTGCCTCCATAGGGGAGCAGTCAGGCAACTTGTCAGCAGTTTGGAAAACGTTTGCAAGTTTATCTGAAAAGAAAATGGGCATCCAAATCCTTGATTCTGCACTACCATCATTAAAACTGATATAATTCATTGAGTGCCAATTGCCTGAAGAAAAATGCACTAAGGAACCAAGTGTTACTTTTATACATACTGTTTGCTATACCAAGTCTGAGACCATCTATCTAATTACGATCTAATGGGTATGTGTAATTTCTAATTGTCTGAAACTAATGGCATGCAAGAAATTCACAGCATTCTATTATCATGCTGCATAATTAAGTAACCAGATATACCAGTGAGTCAAGGTCACATGACCATGATATGCAAGGGTTTTTGTTCACAGTACCATATTCTGTCCAAAGTGACTTTGAAGAATGATTCTCTTGGTCTAAAATTGTTTTTTTTTTTTTTTTTTTTTTTTTTTGCTACAAATTTCTTGGAGATGCTAATACTACTTTGAGGTACTACTCTATTAGATTATGTTGACCAAGTGAGCAATTGCAGACAAAATTTTTTCTTCAGCCTGAGAAGCCTTTTTTAATTTGGATTAGAAGAAGCCATAAGTGTTGCTTGGTCAGTCCAGCAGTAAGAGCTATTTTTCATTTTGATTTTATGAGAGCACTTCTGTCAGTACAAGGGCTACTTTTGCCCCCATGTTTGTTCATGCATGCACAACAACATGCAAACAGGGCTACGATAACTAGCTTAGGTGCCCACATCCATGTCTTTTCCAACACTGCCAACCTGTATCATGATTGGCTTTTGATGTACAGCCAATGTCCTGCCATCCAAGTAGTGGCATGATCCATGCAGGAATCACCCCCCCCCCCAGCGTGGGTACACCCCCATATACCTTCTCTGCATCATAAAGCACTGAAAGCCACTAGTCAAACCCAAGATGTACTGGTCATAGTCAGGGCCTTTTCTCTGTACCTCACTAGTGTAGGTTTGAAAGTAACTTCAGTTATACTGATCATGAATTGGGGTGGCAGACTACAGAGAATGGGATATATTAGTATGTATTATTTAGAAGAACTCCCATTTTGTCTGTACTTTCTCTCTGTAATAGTCTTTCCCAGTGCCTAAGTATCTGTAAAGTGAATTCGCTTAATATTAGAATTAGATCTTCATAAATGTTGGATATAATTTTCTTAACCGAGGATATTCTCTGAGTAAAGTGCAACTTTTTAGCCAGACAGGCATTACTACATAGTGCTTTGAAATGGCAACACAGCAGTGGTCGATCATTTACTAGTCACAAGTCTTTACTCCCCAACTTTTAATCATAGTTGATTGTTCTTTTACTTTGTTTTTCTTGAACATCCTCAGGCATTTTATTTTGGTGTTTAATGAACAGTGGTGGTAGTAAAGTATTATTGGATAAGGTTATTCTCCTTTTAGAGTTGTAATTTTATTTGCTTAGTTTATCATTTACTGAATATTTGCTAAAGGTCAGTGCAAAGACAATAGTACTTCCAATTATTTGAACATGATATCCTAACAGGTTTAATTTGCCCAAAGTGTACTTTACTGTTCAAACTTTGCCTGTGCTTTATAGCATCAGGAATTTTTAAATTGAAGTACTAGTTTTTAATTATGTTATTAGAAGTATTAGGAGAAGTACTTTATTCATTTTGGCTGGTTATTGTTCATTTTTGCACAGTGGGAAATATTTCATTTCCAAAGTTGTACTGACTTTTATTGGGCTTGACTGAGTAAATGTCTGTTGTTTTTATGTTCTAACTGTTGATGGAACCTGAAAGGGCTAATGTGTCATTTGGGTGCATATTTTTACCATTTCATAATCTGGATGTTGTCACCTGGGAAAATGTTTTAAATTAATTTTGTGTGTACATGGTTATAATACTGAAGTGTCATCATCGGCAATTGTTTCATTTCGATACTTGTGCTACTCCTGAATGTCATTTTGGAAAATGTTTCATTTCAGTGCTTCTTCAACTTTGGAGTAACAAGTTGTGGTTTATGTTTCAATTTGTTGCTTGTATGTCTTTGAACTCACCACAGTGGTAATTGGCTAAAATGTTCATTTTGATCATTGTTTGGACAATGTGGGGCTCTGTGGGGTGATAATTTATTTTACTGCTTGCGTCTACAAGGAAAGAATACTACTGGAGTAGTTGTGGGACTTGCTTTCAGTTAGTGCCTTTGCCTACATACATGGGCTTGATACTGTAATATACACCAAGGAAAGTGTTTCATTTTGCAGCTATTATTCAATGTGATAGACAGCAATTAAGTGGGGTTTGGATAAATGATTCATTTTAGTGCTTGTCCAACTATTAAGGAACACTTTTGGACATGCTTATATAAGCACAAATCATTCATAATTATTCAGGCCAAGGAGGATGCTAATTTTTAAGACTGTGCTTGAGAAACAGCTTGTGGGAAATGTTTCTTTTTCAGTGCTAATGGGACCACATAACAGATGTGCTGTGCCAAATGTTTCTTTTCAGTACTTGTACAGACTACTGTTGGTCATGTTTGAGTAAACATTTTGCTCTCTTGTTGGTGTGGCTTTGTATGGACTCTCTAAGGACTAAGGTTACAATTTGGATGCATTTCTTGACCATTGCTAACTCCAGAAATGGTCACTTTGCTAGGAAAATGTTCATCTTTAGTGGTTGTGTCTAGTGGTGTTCAGACCAATGAAGTGGTTGCTTGCCCAGCTGTGGTATTTGTGTTTACTTGCACAGACCAAGGTGGTAATTGGCTAAAATGTTCATTTTGATAGTTGATTGAACACTGTGGTGCTTTGTGGGTGATTATGCCTTAATTTACTGCTTCTGTGTACTAGGAGTCTACTGCTGGAGTTGTTGTAGGGCTTGCTTTCAGTTGGTGCCTGTGCCTGTGCAGATGGACATAATACTGTAATGAACAGCTGACAAACTGTTTTATGTTGCTGCTTTTGTTTACTGTGACATACCAATGAAATGTTTGCTTGGGGGATGAAATATTTGCTTGGGGAAGTGTGGGACTCCTGTAATTGCAGTGCTTGTGTGCACTTGGGCAGAATACTGATGAACTGTTTGGGCACCATTTATGGAAGTGGTCATTTGGAGAATGTTTCTTTTTGGTGCTTTGGCATCTACTCAAGGGCTTGGTGAGAGGAATATTCCTTTTTGAAGTTGTTGCTGCAGAAATTGATTTAAGTTTATGCTTGTGCTTTAAATATACAGAGATAATTCTGTATCATTTTCCAGGGCACATGTTTCATCTAGATGCTTCTGTGTACCTGGACAGACTACTAAGGTTGTACTTGAGGAAATGTGTGGTGCTGCTGCCTGGACAACTGCTCAAGGGCTTGGAGGAAAGGATAATGGCTAATTTTACTGTTTGTGTGTGTTCATGTTCAACACCAGAAGGGGTGGCTGGTGAAATGTTTCAATCTCATCCTTTTTTGTTCCTCAACAGACTCATTAGTCTGTTCCTTGAGGAAATGTTGCATTTTGGTGGTCATGTACTTGGACAGGGTACTGAAGTGGTACTTTGGGTAAAAGTTTCATATTCATGTCTTGTACACGTACTCATGGACAAACGAGTGGGCATGAAGATGTCTTATTTGAGTCTTTCTGTTTATGGGCATAGGCTACTGAAGTGCTTCCCTGGGGAAGAAGTTTAATTGCACTGCTTGTACAAGAGCAGTGGCAACACACCGGGGGGAAATGCTTCCTTGTACTGCTTGTGTACTGGGATAAAGTGGTCACCTGAGGGTAGTGTATTTTCAATGACTGTACAACTACAGTTGGATGCTTCATTGTACTGCTTCTCTGTACTGGGACAGAATATTGAAGTGGTACTTGTCGTGGGAGATGTCGTTTAATGTGGTGCTTTGGCTTACTTACTTGGAGATAACACTGGCCAGCCCTACAGCCATGTGACAAATTACTGGGAGCAAGTAAAGGCAACCCTACAGAAAGATGAAAATGCCCAAAGATCATACATTTCTAATCTCTTTGATTTTGCATCATGGTCAGTTTTGTAATCAAAACTGGGCATGTGCATCATAACATTTTTATAGACTAAAGTACTGGTGAGTGCAGTAAGTATGAGATACTTCTTTCTTACATTTTTGCTTTCACATGGGTGTCTAATTAGTAATTTTGGTCCACTAAAAATGTTCTGTTTACAGCCAGGTTACAGTGTCTTGAGTATTTTAGCCAAACAGGAAAGCCCAGAGAATGAAACTAGAAACATATGTCAAACAGTGCATTTCCAAATAGTGTGAACCATGGATCTCTTTCATGACAGGAGGCTATGGTGCAGCAAAAATAAGAGTCATGTATCCTGCTGTGGGCTGTCAATCAAAGCAACAACAGCTCAAGTTACCCTCAGCACTTTGACAGCTAGGGAAGTGAACTGTGAAGGCGGGGGGGGGGGGATGAGTTGAAAAACTACAACTCAGGCCATCACAAAAGAGTGCAAATAAACATCTCTGAAAAGAATAAAACAGCAAAACAGGAGGGCAATGCCTGAAGAAACTAAACCACTGGAGTGCAACAAGTGATAATAAACAAATTCTTCTCCAAGTAGTCCACAGCAGATGTAAGACACAAATTTTAATGACAGAATAAAATACAGATAAATGCTTTCGCAGTAAGCTTCATCTGATCTAAAATGCATTTCAAAACCACAAACTTAAAAGTGCAAAAGCAGCCACAATCAACAAATCAGAACAAAGTGCATCCAGTGGTATTAGCTGCCATAGTAACTAGTATATGTTTAAAGCTACAAACACTCTATATCACATAAAACCATATATGGTATGCAAAATCAAGACATATTTGAATATAAACATGTCCAAGAGCATATATATATATAAATTAAAAATACATAGATACTAAATAAAAAAATAAAATATACCTAATAAAACTGATGTAGCAGGGAAATATACATACAGCTTACTTTTTTTTTCAAAGGTCTTGCTCTTAAAGTGGGTTGTATAGATATGCTGTCATTCATCCCAGTGTAATAGTGTGCTTGAAGTAAAAACATCCATTAAAGTTCTACCTGATAAGTTCTGTTCACAAAGTCTCCCTTATTGATGTTATCATAAATTAATTCTAGTGCTACAAACCTAAAAGAATGTTCCATGCCTGTGTTTATCATGTGTTTTGCCAGTGCACTGTAGCTCATGCCCCTATGTGCACAGTATAAAGGGTGACAAATGCGCTCCTGTAGGCACCTATTCATTTTGCTTACATAGAATGAACAACAATCATTACATAATGCAAGATAAACTAGGTCTTTTGAATTACAATCAGCTGAGGGCAGATGTGAAAACTCCCTGTTAGTGTTGGGATGTATGAAAAAATATATATATCCTTGTTTCCTATCTTTCCTGACCTAGAGTAGTCTAAATACAGGCTTTGCTGTATTCTGGACTTTTGGAAAGTTCCTGTGTTGCCCATTTCCTTTCTTGGATAAAGGGAGGCTTCTTTCTTCACCAGTGGCAGTGGGGAGCTTAGGGCAGCCTATCTATCCCTGGAGGAGTGTTCCCAGCACAAGAATCTGGTAGTCTATTGGCAGTTTTGGGCCAGTTTCTAGCTCTTTCAAGTCCCCTGTATAAAACACGCTTTAGCTAGGCTTTGCGCGATTTTGCCCATAACACAGCATCAGGCAGCGCCGCTTAGTTGGGTTTAAACCATTCTCGGCTCCACAAAGTCTGCTCTTCACTTTTTCCCTTAGAACTGATCTAGTTCTCATAATAAACACCCTATTCCCACTCTAAAGCCTGGCACTTGCTCACTAAAGCGATTGTATAATTCGGCACTAAAAAATTAAAAGCACTACACCCTCACAAACTCCCCTTGAGTACTTTGTTCTCCATTGGCCCTTTTTTTCAATTATAAAGGAATTCCCAATACTATTCTAGCATGTCCAAACGTCAGTTGTCAATCTCCTCTCCGGTCCAGCTGGTGAATCTGGGAATCTTGAGGCAATGTTACAACTGCCTCATGTACACAGACAACCCTCTCCTCCTCCCAACAAATTCCAACACATGTGAGAGATGCAACCATATAGCCAAACTGGAGGCTAAGCTCTCTCAACTCAGTACTGGCGTAACCAGTCAGGAGGAGAAGGAAACCACACTCACTACAATTCCAGTCTCACATAGACCTACCACGACAGCAAACCAAACACATAAACACAGAAAAACATACTCGGAGGCTCTAAATAAAAATCTGCCTAAGCAGCAGAGACCTCCAAAGCAGACACCCAAGCAACCTCTACCCCAAAACAAAACACGTGCAACACATAGCTCACAAAGCCAGTGTGCCGAACAGTCACAGCCCTTAAGGCTAAACAACACACCTGATACACTTGTAATAGGTGACTCTATTGTCAGGCACACTGACGTCCCGCTCACCAGGCTGAACAAGGAGAAGGTCACGGTGAGCTGACTGTCGGGTGATAGGATCCGCCACATAACACAAGCACTCAGGGCACTCCAGGGCAAGTACAAATATGACTCAGTCATTGTCCATGCTGGTGTGAATGACCTGAGACGTACCTCCCTGTACTACATGAAAAGAGATGTAGAGGAGCTCTCTGAGCATGTAGTCCAGGCCGGTATGACCTTGACCTTGTGTAGCATCTTACCCTCACTAAGAATGATGCCACAATATGAAGACAAGATGATCAATTTCAACAACTGGCTTAAGTACTGGTGTCATTCAAAAGGGATCCAATGCCTGTCTGCCTGGGATGACATGCTCGACAAGCCACGATGCTTCGCAAGGGACGGCTTGCACCTGTCACCCCTGGGCTTTCGGATATTGGCAAAGGCTCTTGCCATCCCCATAGTGCTTTTTTTAGGCAAGGCTCAAAAGACAAACCCACCTCTATAGGTATCACAAGGGATAAGAAACTAAGAGTAATGTTACTCAATGCCAGAAGTCTAAACCTCAAGATGCATGCATTCAAAACTCTCCTTAGCATGGAGAACATCGATATCTGTGCATTAACAGAAACCTGGTTCAAGGCTCCCAAGAGCACCCCAGCACTACCAGGTTATACCTCATACCATGTTTTTTGGCCCCCAAAACTTGGACCAAACCACAAAAGGAGGGGGAGTATCAATATTCATCAAAGATACCCACACCTCCAGGTTGGTGGCACAGCACAAAGCATCAGAGACTATCCATGTGCAACTAACAGTGGGTAAAACTGCCTTCCAGTTTATAGCCTGCTACAGACCACCCTCCCAAATCCAGGAACCCCACTCAGCCTTCCTGAGAACACTGGAAAATATGAAGGTCTCTCCAAACACCATTATATTGGGTGACTTCAACTACCCTAACATAGACTGGGAGCATTACTCTAGCTCCAACACCCTAGCCCAAAGGTTCCTAGAATTTATAAACTCAAATGCTATGGAACAACTTGTTGCCACTCCCACAAGTGGGGAAAACATACTGGACCTGATCATCACCAACATGGGGACTCTATGCTCCAGACCAGAAGTGTATCCCTCACTGGTAAGATCAGACCATAAACTAATCTCACTAGATATTCACATCCCGACCCCAGCCCCTGCCCAGAAGACCACAGTGAAAAACTTCTCTAAAGCAAATTTCACACTCCTCAAAACTGAGGTGGAATCCTTCAAAGCCCCCGGGCCTGTGGAAAATACGGTCCAGACCGCAGAATCCTTTATAAATGCATTCTGTGAACACCTTCGGGAATGCATGGATCATGTAATCCCAAATAAAACCAAGACCCAATCCTCCAAAGTTAGGCATCCTGTCTGGTGGACCCCAGGCATAAACAAACTATACAATAGAAGGAGGAAGCTACTACATGATAGAGCAAAATCCCAAAAAGGGAAGGCATCTCTGATCAGTATTAGCAAAAAACTACAGGCACTCATAAAATCGTCTAAGGCCAGCTTCGAGAGAAAAATTTCACAGGACACTAAGGATAATCACAAGGCTTTCTTTAGTTATGTTATTAACCTGGGTGAGAATTCCCAGATATGCTCAGAATTAGTCCAAAATGACAAAAAATACACCGAACCCACAGACATTGCCAACATCCTAGCTGACAGGTTCTTTGCAAACTTCTCACCCCCTTCCCCACCAAAAGGGCAAATATCTATCCCAGCAGAGTGCTGCCCCCCTGACATCTCAGATAAGAGCCGCCCTCTCCAAAGCAAAAAACACAGCATCAATGGGACCAAACGGTGTCCCAGGCTGTGTCCTACATGAACTCTAAGAAGAACTAAACCCAAACATAAAACTACTGTTCAATCTCAGCCTTACTACAGGATATGTACCCAAAGAGTGGCGTACAGCAGCAGTGGTCCCTCTCCACAAAGGTGGTGCCTCAACAGATCCTGGAAACTATCGCCCCATAAGTTTGGCTAGCTTGGTCTGCAAAGCTATGGAAAGGATCATCATGGACCTCATAAATAAAGATATTGGTGACCTACAGACACTGGATCCTACCCAGTTCGGCTTTAAGGGCAGATCCTGCCTCTTAAACCTGGTCAATTTCTTTGAAACAGTCACCAAGGCCATTGACGAGGGGAAGGTGGTCCACACAGCCTACCTGGACCTTGCAAAAGCCTTTGATACAATACCCCACTCGGGCATTATAGATAAGCTCACCAGCTTAAATATAAACCCCTATGTCACTAGATGGGTTGCAAACTGGCTCAAGGACAGAACCCACATGGTTAGAATTGCTGGAGCCATGTCAGACTCCAAACCAGTTACAAGTGGCGTCCCACAAGGCTCAGTCCTGGGACCTCTCTTGTTCAGTATATATTTCTCGGAGGTACAGGCTAACACGGAAGGACTGTGGCTGACCAAGTTCGCAGACAAGTGCAAACTGGGCACCATAATTGACTCTCCAGCTGACACAAGCATCCTACAAAAGGGCCTCATAGAAACAGAAAACTGGTGCCAGAGGCATGGCCTCAAGCTAAACGCCAAAAAGTGTATAGTCATCCCCTTTGGCAAAAACAAAGTGCCCACAAATTACCACATAGGTGGTAATCCATTAAGTACGGAAGAAGCAATTGGGGACCTGGGGACCCAAGTTGATAGCAATCTCTCATTTGACAACCACGTGGCCAAAGTGGTTAGAAAAACATTTTATATAGCCCACCTAATCATGAAGGGATTCACATCTAGATCATCCCTCATCAGGCCCATAATTGAGTACAATGCCCCTTTTGGGATGTACCTTACCAGACACCTGCAGCAACTGGAAAGACCCCAAAAGTACCTCACCAAGAGGATCAAAGGGCTCAAACAGATGCCATATGCTGCCCGGTTAAAGAAACTCCAGCTCTACTTAGTGGCATACTGCCCTCTCAGAGGCGATCTGTGCCTGACGTATAAAGCCATGTCCAACCCGGAATTAATGGACATGCTGCACCTCAGAAAATCCAAATCCCATCGAGCTACGCGCTCGAGAGACTTGAACCTCAGCACTGAAATAAATAGGACATGCTGGAGGGACAGATTCATAACCCAGAGGCTCCCTTCACTCTGGAATAAAATACCAGTCCAGGTTAGGCAGAGTCGCTCACTGACTCTCTTCAAGAGGAATCTTGATGAGTGGATGGGAGATAGTAGGTTTACCCCGGGTATCACTTCTGTGTCACTGTTCGACAGAGGCACAGTATACTAACCTCGAAAAAGGGCATAGCAAAATTCATTTAAAATGGGTGGCGAAAGCCAAACACACTCTGGCTAGGCTTATAAATGCCCTAGGGCAGATAGCCTAGTATGAACCTATGAAGGACCCAGACACATCAATATACATACAATAGGAGCAGTTTTTACAGCTTCTCATCCCATGACCAGATGTAGTCCCATTTAGTTGGTTGTTGATTTGGGATAACATAACTTATGTTTTAATGATTTCTTCTTCTTGTATCCAAAAGATGGTTTATCACCAACAATCCTATGTATGTCCTGTTCTGTGTGTAATAGTGTCCAGTTCAGGACATACATAGGATTGTTGGTGATGTTATGCTATCCCAAATCAACCAACCAACTAAATAGGACTAAATCTGGTTATGGGATGAGGAGATGTAATAACTGCTCCTATTGTATGTATATTGATGTGTCTGGGTCCTTCATACATCCCAATACTAACAGGGAGTTTTCACATCTGCCCTTAACTGATTGTAATTCAAAGGACCTAGTTTATCTTGTATTATGTAATGGTTGTTGTTCATTCTATGTAGGCAAAATGAATAGGCGCCTACGAGAGCGCATTCGTCACCATTTATACTGTGCACGTAGGGGCATGAGCTACAGTGCACTGGCAAAACACATGATAAACACAGGCATGGAACATTCTTTTAGGTTTGTAGCACTAGAATTAATTTATGATAACATCAATAAGGGAGACTTTGTGAACAGAACTTATCAGGCAGAACTTAAGTGGATTTTTTTACTACAAGCACATCTATACAACCCACTTTAAGAACAAGACCTTTGAAAAAGAAGTAAGTTGTATGTATATTTTCCTGCTACGTCAATTTTATTAGATATATTTTATTTTTTATTTAGTATCTATGTATTTTTAATTTATATATATGCTCTTTGAGATGTTTATATTCAAATCTGTCTTGATTTTGCATACCATATATTGTTTTATGTGATATAGAGTGTTTGTAGCTTTAAACATATACTTGTGTAGTTACTATGGCAGCTAATAACACTGGATGCACTTTGTTCTGATTTGTTGATTGTGACTGCTTTTGCACTTATAAGGTTGTGGTTTTGAAATGCATTTTAGATCTGATGAAGCTTACTGCGAAAGTGCTTATCTGTATTTTATTCTGTCATTAAAATTTGCATCTTACATCTGCTGTGAACTACTTGGAGAAGAGTTTGTTTATTATCTCTGAAAAGAAGCATCAGTAAAAAGCACTGTGTTTGTTTTTTAAGTAGTCATTGAACAGCAGGAAATGTTAGCTCAAAATGACTGACTGAAACACACCAGTGTATGCAGGTAAAATCAATGCAGTTACATCAGCTTTTAAACAAAGAAGCCTGTGTGATGTAATGTGTTAAAGACAAACACTGCATTATGGGAAATCAGGAGGATTAGGAACAATTTGAAATCTCTTCAAGATACTAGACCCCATGTGGTCAGACTCTGAAATTACATATACAAATATTTAAAAACCTGTAAATAGTCCCAGAGTGGTGTTAAAATATTGGAAACATCAAAACATGATGAAATAAATATGTTTTTTGAGTCTGTGGGAGCGGCTCTCCTTTAATTATCTCACCTATTCCTGCATTCGTGATGGTTGGGAAGCAGGTGATGAGATCACTTGCAAATAATCAACCGTAAAAAGGTGAAGTAATTTTGCTTATTTATAAAGATAGATGGCGTTGTTTGTATTGCACGATTCTGCTTTGTGGCCCCCTTTCCATTCTGTCCATTTGTGTTTTTCCATGTAAAATATAGACCTTAATATATACAGATTGATTTTTGTTTGCACTGCTCATGAATTTGTTACTCAGTCCAATGCTGATGTTCATGCACATAGAGTGAGTGATTTTTCTGGGGCATGTGGTGTTTACAGCCTGCTTGGAGAGCCCCTTTGTTGCCATTATGGGGTTTTAATCTCTGACTTCTCCCAGGAAAGGGCTAAGCTAGCAGAGTAATTTCCTCTCTCCATCTCCACAAAATAGTTAACCCAGCATTAGCTGATCACTCTTTTTTCTTGCTGGTCCACCACACTGTTCCACTAAATAAATCTGTCACTAATGAAGTTGTGGTCAGAACTGTATTTGTAACAAAATGGTGAGTGTCACTTGATGTGGTGTCAAAAACCTGATAAATTCATGTGAAAAACAGTGCTGACGTACATCACAGTAAGTTGTGTGGGGACAGCCAAAAGACTGTGTGCCAAAGCCACATGCCCACACACCCTCCCCCAATATGAGTTGTGCTGGCACAGGGCATGTCACCTGTCTCTTCTGCTATCTCCTTCAGGTACCAGAGTCTCTAAGCTTGGGTCACCTTGGTTGTCTATGTTTATGCCTGTGGGGCTGGCTTATATATCATATTGATGGCACCGCAACCTAAATGTGTTCACACATGAAGAAATTATGCTTTGCATAGAACGCCTTGTATTTTCATGGCTGATATCTCAAATAGGGTCATTTCTGTGTCCCCTTCACCCTCCCCCTCTTATTAGTTGCAAGCCAACAACATACTAACTATAGTACAGTGCATTTTAGAAGTTTGTAGTCTTGTTCTCAAGCCTTAATGGCAATAGGAGAGTAGAGCTGACTCCTTTTTGAAAATGTATTGCATTACACTGCTACTTGTAGGCAGACTGGTATGTCATGGAGTGTGGCACTGCATCAAAATATATAAAAGCACAAAAAGTATTTTAGTCCAGAAAATGATTGATCCAGTAACCACCTGTCCCTCTTTGGGTAGTTGTGCCCTTTCAAAATAAACTAAAAAATGTCTGGAGTCAAGAGACTTTAGGATAAAACATTTTCCCGAAGTTTAGTTAAATACTTGTATATCTCAGTTATGTTTGTAGATGAAACACTTAAATGTTTTAAAGAGCATAAGCTACTGAAATACTGCAAGCATAGGCATTAAGCTTCTTTTTTGGTAAAAAAAAACTGAAACTACATCCTTTGTGCTGGCCATGGGTATGTTTTATCCTACAAAATCTCATGGACCTATAAAAATGTCCCACTTTGGGCATTTGGAAAGGTGGCAATCTGATGAAGTAGGCATGTACCTACATACACTTACGCATCAACAGCAGCCACAATGTATATGTGTAATAACATAACTTATACATTATTATTTACATGAATTATTTTCAGAAGCAAACCTTGCAAACCCCACTCTCCATCACTCTTTATTCATTCCGTCAATGGAACCAAAACTGAACCTACAGACCATACCAAACTACTATGAGTAATTATAAATGACAGGCTGAAATTTGATATACACATTTCCCTAGCAATCAAAAAACTCCATGCCGAACTCAGATCTCTCTACTGGGCAAGACCTTTCCTAACAAACCAAGCCAGACTAGCCACTGCTAGATCTCAACTTCTATCTACCCTGCTCGCACATATTTACAAACCTGCACAAGACTGACCTTAATAACCTAGAATCCTGCTATAATAAAATAACAAAGTTTGCCAGCAATCATCCCCATAAATCTCATCACTGTTCTGCTCTACAACAACTAAACTGGCTTGAGCTCCCCATCCTGTTAACGTTAAACCAACTTACCTTCACACACCAAATCATTCACAACCCCAATCAATGCCCTGCACTTTCCACCCTGGTCCAACTGTATGTCAGAACCAGGTCCCTTAGATCTTTGGACAAGCTACTGCTAAAATGAAAACACAGTCTCACAGCTACTGTGGAGACTTCCTCTATTCTAATAAAATATCAAAAACATGGAATTCTCTTCCCCAGCACATTCAAAGCACTCCCAACTATTCTACCTTTAAAACTAAAACAAAAGAATATCTCAAATCCACCTGGCTCTGCCCCTGTAGTTCTCCTGGATAATGTTTCCTTCCTCCCTGTGTTTTCACAACTTCCTCTCTATCGGAGTTTAAACTTTGGCACAATACCCATTAGACTTGTAACTGTTGCGATGAAGAATCTATATCTGTATTGCGCTATAACTAATGTCAGTATGTAATGTTTCTCTGTCAGTCAATTTATTATGTTTCTTGATTTTGCTCTGGTCTCTGTTAGTACTCAAACATTCAGTTATCTACAATGCTGTACATAGTATGCTCTGTGAGTAACTTTGTCTCTGTTACTATTCAAATACATAATATGCTCTGTAATTTCTTGAGTATACGTAATACTACTAATGTATACATTTTAGATCTTATTAGTTTGTATTATTATGAGTCATTACTATGTGTGTGGAGGTTTTCTCCTGGGGTCTCTGCTAAAAACGGGCTCCATGGCCCAGTCAGAGACTACCCGGTTAACAAATGTAAGTAAGTAAGTAAATACATACATACATACATATAACTATCATTTGTGAGCCACCAACAGCCATGATACAGATGTCTCCTGCATTACTTACTGTGCATGTAACTACCACTTATGCTGCATGTCAGTTGGTGGAGCCATCGGTCACTTACTTAGGTGGGCATGTACACCAGCTGTTCTAAAATATCTGGGTGGTGCTTCTTACTGCCACAGCAGTAACCAATCATGGTAATGTACCCATCAGTAACACAATCATGGATCTGTCTTGCAAATGAATAGACCTCTCCTTGCAGGTTCATAGGTGTGTACTAGGCTAATGGACCTGGGGCCTTTACAAGCCTAGCCCATAGGATTACCCTGGCATCATGCCACCCAACCTTAGTTCCCAGTGCCTCTGTCGAGTAAAGCCACTGGAGTGATCCCTGGGGTGAATTTTCTATTTCCCATCCATTCATCAAGATTTTTCTTGAAGAGGGCCAGTGAGGTGCCCTGCTTGACATGCCATCATCATCATCATCATCAGCCCCCTTTTTCCAATTTTTCTACATGAGGTCAGGGTATCATGTTAACTGCCACCAACTCCCTCGATTAAGTGCCACACTTCTGCCTTCTTCAACACTCATGCCTGACTGTTGCAGATCTTCTCTCACACATTCCATCCACCTCTTTCCTGGACATCCTCGCTTCCTCTTACTTTCTTCCTGTCTGTTCCAAATCTTCCTCATCAGATTGTCTTCTTCTTTTCTACACATGTGTCCAAACCACCATAATCTGTTCACTTTGATATTTCCTGCAATTGGAGCTACTTTGGCTTCTGCTCTTACATCTTCATTTCTTCGTCTGTCCCACAGTGTGCATCCTACCACCTTTCTCAGGCACTTTATTTCCATCACCTCTAGCTTCTTCACTGTTCTGCCTTTACTGCCCAGATTTCTGTACCACACAGTAGTACTGGTCACACCACTGCCTTGTACACCTTACTTTTCAGCTTCTTTAGCATTCTTCTGTCATAGACTACACCTGATACTCTATGCCGGTTGGCTGCAGCCCCTCTGATTCTAGCTTTGACCTCTTCATTCAGACTACCTTTCTCCTCAACTACCCCTCCCAGATACTTAAAGCTGTTTACCTGTTCCACTATCTTCCCTTCTGTCTCTATTCTCAGCTTCTTCTGATTTCCCCAATTTGCTGCCATTACCACCATCTTATCTCTGCTTAGTTTCATCCCGTGTGCCTTCAGATTTGCATTCCATTCTCCTATGATTTGTTGAAGTTCTAGCTCAGAGTCTGCCTGTACTGCCACATCATCTGCATACAGCAGCTTTGTTAATCCATCCCTTCCAACTTGTTTGCTAATGTAGTCCATCACCAGTATGAACAGCAGTGGGCTCAGAGCTGAACCCTGATGTACACCCACTCCCACTGTTCGTACTTGAGTCATTGTATCCTTGTAAATAGCCTGCACTAATTCCACCAATGTTTCTGGGACTTCAAACAACTGCAGTACTGCCCAGATCAGCTTTCTTGGGACCTTGTCATATGCTTTCTCCAAGTCTAGGAATGCCCAGTTGGACTTTCTTCTCATCTTTAGCTTCTTCTCAATATCTGTCTCAGTGCAAACATCGGGTCAATTGTGCTGCATCCTGATCTGAATCCAAACTGCTCATTTCCCATCTTACATTCTACTACTCTGTGCATCCATTTATCATTCACCCTCTCCAGAACTTTCATGCAATGTTATAGGAGTTGAATGCCTCTGTACTGCCCACAGCTGTGGATGTCCCCTTTGTTGTACACTGGCATGAGTATGCTTATTCTCCAGTCATCTGGGAAACGCCTTTCTCTCTACACTGCTATTAGTACCCTCAGGAACCATTTCTCCCCTATCTCACCCAGCATCTTTATCTTATCTGCTGTGACCTCATCTGAGCCTGCTGCTTTCCCTGACTTCATCTTCCTTAGTGCTGTTCTTACTTCTTCTAGGGTGGGGTCCTCTTCTTCTCCTCTCATTGTAGACTGATTCTGGGACAGTATAGCTTCTGTGGGGTTTTCTTCATTCAGAAGCTGCTGGAAGTACTCCTTCCATCTGCCTTTGATGTCCTGTGGACTGGTGAGCAGGTTGTTGCTGGCATCCCTTATGAAGGGTGTCTGACTATCTTCTTTATCTTTTTCTTTGCCTTGCAACCTGATAAAGTTTCTTTGTGCCCCTTACTGAGTCACTTTCCAGAAGTTGGTACAGTGCCTCCGATGCCCTATTCTTTGCTATTGCAACTTCTTTCTTAGCTTCTTTGTTAGCCAACCAGCAGTCCTTCCTAGCCTGGTCAGTCTTTTCTGTCTTCCACTTCTTCCTGCCCTCCTTTTTTCTTTTGATGACTTCCTGGACTTCTGCATTCCACCACCAGCTTTCCTTATGTACCTTATTTCCATACCTGGTTCGACCACATATCTTTTCTGTAGTCCTAACACATGCTGTTTTTAGGCGCTGCCATTCTTCTGCAGCTCCACCTATTTCCTCCTATTCTTGGGGTGCTAGAGCCCTGAGTAATTCCTTGAACTGTTGTACTTTCTCTCCTGTCAACTTCCAGGTCTTCAGCCTGGTCTCTGTTGACCTTAGAGCCTTCACTGACTATTGCTTGCAGCTGATTGTGGCAACTAGTGGTTTATGCTGTGGGCTGACTGTTTCACTGAGGATGACTTTGCAATCATGGATTCTACCCCAGTGCCTTTTCCTTACTAGGAGGAAGTCTACCTGAGTTGCATGTTGACTACTCTTGTATGTGATCTTGTGACTGTCTCTCTTTCTGAACCATGTTAGCTACTATCAAGCCATTTGTCAGACAGAAGTCTAGAATGGCTTCTCCTCCTTTATTCCTGTTGTCCCACCCATGTGGGCCCAGGCAGTCCTCATAGCCTGTTCTGTCTGTCCCGATATGTGCATTGAAGTCACCCATTATTAACACCAATTCATGTTGTCCTGCTTTATCTAGTAGGTCCTGCAACTGCTGTCTGAATGCACTCTTTTCCTCACTATCACTATCACAACCCTGATGTAGGGCATAGGCTGAGATTATGAATACTACCCTATCATTACACTGGAGTCTGACTGCCATGAGGCTGTCATTAATTCTGATGATATCCCTTACTGCCTTCTGAAGCCTCTCTCTCACCACAATTCCTACACCATTTCTAGCCTGCCCTCCACCTGAGTAGTAGACTCTGGATCCCAAGCCAAGTGGCTTTGCTGCACTGCTCTTCCATCTCGTTTCTTGGATACATAGGATGCCTAGCCTCCTCCATATCATCCTTTTCCAAGCTGCATCCTGTCAGTGAACCTACATTAAGCATAGTAATTCTCAGTTCATGTTTGGCAGGTTGGTCGGTTTTACATCCAGCTTTCATTCAACAGAGCTATCCCAGGTAACCCAGGCTAGGCAATTAGACACCAGCCAGCAGCTTGTTGACCCAGGGCTGCTGGGCGCACACTGGCCAATAGAGGCACATATACCCCTCCCACTGTTAGCACGGGTCCCTGGCGTGGGTCAGAGTAGGCCAGGTCCTCAGCCCACTTATCACTGGTAACTAATACCCATGCCCATTTTTGGCAACATTAGTCAACATGGCTGAATCACCTAGAGCCATATTTTACACCGTCTAGTGGCTAGCCCTGCCATGGCACACAGTCTGTGATCCATGTTCTCCTATCTGTGCACCACAGTAGATGCCCAAAGTGGTTGGTCTGTACAATTCTTCCCCTTATAAGGCACCATGTAGAGTCTGTGCTGCTGCTGCCCACAGCTCCATTCATAAGTGACTTTGAGATGGAAACACTCAGCATGTTTTTTGGACACAGGGAGAACATGCAAACTCCAAACAGGCATTGGTCGGAGGTCAGGATCAAGCCTTGTACCTTGTGTATGGGAGGCAAAGACCTTAACCACTAAGCCATCTGATCTTTGCTTGACTTATATGTATGAGAAGTCTATTCCATAGCATGGGCAGTCTCTGGGTTACAAACTTGTCCTTCCAGCATGTTCTGTTGATTGTGGTAATGAGGTTGAGGTCTCTGGAGCATGTGGTGTGGAGGGATTGGGATTTCTTTAGATGTAGCATTTCTAACAGAGCTGGATCAGACATGGCTTTGTAAGTTGAGCAGAGATCACCTCTAAGTAGGCAATATGAGACAGAGAATAGTTGGAGTTTTTTGAGTCTGTCCATATAGGACAAATGTTTAAGGCCAAGGATCCCTCCTTGTGAGGTACTTTTGCAGTCTCTCCAGTTGTTGCAGGTGTTTTTATGAGGTACATGCCAATTGGGGCATTGTACTTAATGACTGGCCTAATGAGGGAAGAGTAGAGGGAAACCATGATCTTGTTCTTCCTGGATGCAAAACTCTTAGTAATGAGATGTGCCACATAGATGGACTTTCTGACCACAGTGGCAATGTGGTGGTCAAAAGAGAGGTTGCTGTCAACCTGTGTTCCCAGATCTCTTATAATGCCTTCTGTGTTCAGTGGACTACCATCGATGTGGTAATTCATAGGTAACCGTTTTTTCACAAAGGGGATGATGACACATTTTTTGGCATTGAGCTTAAGGCCATGTTTCTGACACCAGTCAATGGTCTCAGTGAGGCCTTTCTGTAGGATGTCAGCATCACTCAGGGAGTTAATAATAGCTCCCAACTTTGTCAGCCAGAGTCCCTTTGTGTTGGCCTGGAATTTAAAGAAGTAGATATCAAACAGGAAAGGACCCAGGACCGAACCCTGTTAGACTCCATTCATGACTGGTCATCAGTTTGACTTGGAGTCGGCTAGTTTCACACTGTGGGTTCTACCTGTGAGCCAGTTTGCAACCCACCTAGTGATATAGGGGTTGATGCCTAGCTTAGTGAGTTTTTCTATGATTCCTGAGTGGGGAATGGTATCAAAGGCCTTAGCCAGATTAAGGCAGGCTGTATGAACCACTTTGCCTTCATCCACAGCTCTGGTGACTGACTCAAAGAAGTTGACGAAGTTGAGCAGGCATGATCTACCCTTCACAAAACCAAACTGTGTGGGATCCAGAGTTTGGAGATTCCCTTTAACCTTGTTTATTAGGTCCATGATGATGTGTCCCATAACTTTGCATATCAGACTCACCAGGCTAATGGGGTGATAGTTCCCAGGGTCTGTAGTTGCTCCTCCTTTGTGGAGAGGGATGACTGTAGCAGTCCGCCATTCGGTAGGGACAAAGCCTGAGGTGAGGATGTGATTGAACAGGGCACACAGGTGTGGTGCCAGTTCACTCTGTAGTTCATGTAGAACACAGCCAGGGATATTGTCAGGTCTCATAGAAGCTGTATTCTTGGCCTTGGACAGTGCTGTTTTAATCTGTGCTGTAGTAATACTGGGTGCCTGGCAATCTACTGGTATTGTGACTGGTCCCTTGGTGGGGTACAGAGGGGTAAAGTTGGCACTGAATCTGTCGGCCAGCATATTGGCAATATCTGTTGGCTTGGTATAGGAGGTACCATTGTGCAGTAGCTCAGAGCAAATCTGGGTATTGCCGTGGAGATTCTTTACATTACTATAGAAGGCCTTGTGGTTGTCTTTACTATCTGATGCAGTTCTATTTTCATAGCTAGCTTTAGAGGATTTGATGAGGGATCTCAGCTTTTTGTTGAGGCTGGTAAGGGAGTTTTTCCAGTCTTGGGACTTCACCTTATTCCACATCAGTTTCCTCCTTCTGGTGTAGAGTTTGTTTATGGCAGGGGACCACCAGATTGGCTTCCTTTTTTTGGAGGAGAGTGTCTTGGTTCTGTTGGGTATGGCGAGATCCATGCATTTGTGTACTTGTTCGTACAGTGCATTGGTGTATGATTCGGCAGCCATGCAGCTGATCTCCATTTGCATGGGAGCCATGAAGTTATCAACCTCTGTTTTTAGGAGCCCAAAGTTAGCTTTGTAGAAGGTTTTTCATGGTGGTTACCTTTGTGCGGTGGGGGTGGGAGGGATGTGGATTTCCAAAGTGATTAGACTGTGGTCAGATCTAACCAGGGAGGAGTTGACCTTTGGTGTAGAGCAATGGTTGGCCATGTTAGTAATGACCAGGTCAAGGATGTTGCTACCTCTAGTGGGGATAAGAACAAGCTGGCCCAGGGCATTGGAATTAATGAATTCCAGGAAACTTTGGCCAAGTGTATTGGTACATGAGTAGTTTTCCCAATTAATGGAGGGGTAGTTGAAGTCGCCCAGTATGAGAGTGTTTGGTTGGACCCTAATATTCTCCAGGGTGCTTAGGAATGTGGAGTGTGAGTCTAGGGAAATGGTTGAGGACTTATAGCAGGCTATGACCTGAATCGCTGTCTTACCCAATGTTAGCTGCACCTGAAGTCTCAGATGCATTATGTTGTGCTACTAGTCTGGAGGTGTGCACATCCTTTGTGAATATGGAAACACCGCCACCTTTGGAGCTTTGGTCCAAGTTATGGGGCCAAAAGTTGTGAAATGAGTTATAGCCTGGTAGTGCAGGGGTGCTTTCTGCTGCCTTGAACCAGGTCTCTGTTATGGCACTAATATCGATGTTCTCCATTTTAAGGAATGCGTTGAGCAGCATGACCCTCAGATTGCATTTGTTTGTAGCTGTTACAGTGGTAATTTGGTCTTTGGAACACCACCTAAAAAAGGCACTATAGGGGTGGCAAGAGCCTTGGTCAGTATCCGAAAGCCCAAAGTTGACAGATGCAGGCAAAGCATCGAGGTCTGTCAGTCATGTCATCCCAGGCAGACATATACTGGATCTCCTTAGAATGACACCAGACACTTAGCCAATTGTTGAAATCAGTCATTGAGATCGTTGAGAGAAGCAACATCAGGTTTTGGGGTTTGTGTCTAGGTAATGAGTGAGGCCATAAGGGTTTGCAAGCTTATTCAGTGGGTATGTGCTTGTACTTGCTTAATATGCCACAAAAACCTTAAGGGGTCTACCCATTCAGATTGCATGAGTTTCTCAGAACTCTGGGCTAAGCTTATCAATGGTTTCCTGGACTGTATGCCTACTATCTAGTTATGAACATGTTTAATTCCACTTTAAAATAGCTTGCAGTCTTCATATAGTGTGTTGTGGCTGCAGTAAACTCGGTTCAAATCCAAGTCACAGCAGTGTATAAAGTAGTGAGGGG
>NC_056746.1:831417064-831512064 GCF_019279795.1 Protopterus annectens
AACAGTCTTTTTGGTTACATCTCAGGTATTTCGAATACTTCCCTGAGGCAAAACTGCAGTGTGTCGGATGGCCGGGACCAGGTATCCCAAAAAACAACTGCCAGACCAATTCTCAGGTAACCATTTATATGCGTTTTTACCACACACAAAATAACAGTCCTCTACTTTAGTTGTTACTTTGTTATGAAATGACTGCCCTGCATGAAACATTTTCCTATCTATTACAGATAACTGTTTAAAAAGTACAGGATTACGTTGTACCTGATCAAGAGTCTTATGCATAGATTTCAAAAATGAGTCATAATCTGTACTACAAGATCCACCTAAATCATTTGTGTTTTTATAACATTTATACTGTACGGTAACATTACACTTACTCCATCCCACTTGGATGGTATTATTTTTGTAAAAACATACAATTCCTTTTTGTGTTACAGGCAAATACAGTGCTATCTTATCATGTGCTTTAATAGCAACTGTGTCAAAAAACAGATTTTCCCAGGTCTCATTGACCCCTAGGGGGATAGCAGCCATCAATAAACCCCCGTATGCTGTTGGTATGGCCGTGCAGACCCAGCAGTTCGAAACATTAAAAGTCTCAGCATACACACGTGTAATTGCCTGATAAGTGTTAAAGTTCGGATGCCAGTCTATATTTGGTTCATTACGTTTAATCAGTTCAACTTTTGTGGCAGGGAAAAGGAGTGGCCACAACAAAAAGAACAGTGTGATTAGTATAGCTATCAAAATGATCATACAAGTTTTCTGAGGTTGCTCAATGTCTCTATTCACTCTGTACCTGGCCATTATGTTCTCATTGTACAACAGTAACAAAGTTTTTGTCCAATTCAAAGTTCTTAACCAGTTTATAGTGCGTCAAATGAATCCAGGAAGCTCGCTCCACGATCTTGACTGCAGTGGGTGTCGACAGTAGTACCTGGTATGGTCCTTCCCACTTCGTAGAACTCCAGTTCTTTCGCTTCACAATCTTCACCCAGACCCAGGTGCCTGGGGCTACTGGTGCTTCCGATTTTGGTTGCGCTTTATCTGAAACAGAATTTAACTGCAAAAGTTTGTTATTCAAAAATCGTCTCATATACCCTGCAAGTGAACTGTCAGCCTCTTGCTCTGCAGACATGAGAGGTTTCCACTGAGGTGTATAATATGCCCTCCCAAACAAAGTTTCAAAAGGAGTTAATCCCTTTGCATTTGGAACAGTTATCATGCTCAACAGTGCTAGAGGCAAACAGTGCACCCAGTTCTTTTGTGTCTCGCTCATCAACTTCCTAAGCTTACTCTTCAACACCCCATTATGTCTTTCTACTAACCCTGCAGATTGGAGTGGTAAGCGCAGTGATTTTTTAACGATATTCCAAAATAACGACTAAGTTGCTGCACTGTTTGGTTCACGAAATGTGTACCGTTATCACTATAAATCTTTTCCGGTATGCCAAATCTGGGTATAATTTCTTTAACAAGAACCTTTGCAACAGTAGCTGCATCTGGATTTTTAGTTGGAAAAGCTTCCACCGATTTGGAAAACATATCTATAATGATAAGGCAATACTTTTTATTCTTGCATTTATTCAGTTCTATGAAATCCATACAAATAGTATGAAACAGATACGGTGGTGTAGGGAAACTCTCTTGCTTAGGCTTCAATGCCCCTTGTGCATGATGCTTGTCACAAACATGGCATGCTGCACAAAAATGTTTTGTGTAATTTGTAAATCCATAGGTTGTAAACACTCGATTCACTTACTGTACCATCCCCCCTGTTGAGACACGGCTCTGCCCATGGCTCAACAAAGCTGCATATCTAAACAAGTTAGATGGCAAAATTGGTTTCTTTTCCTTGGAGATGTACAGTCCCTTTTCAAGGATTGCTCCTCGTTTTATCCACTTCTGTTTTTCTACATTTGTAGTAAGTGTCTGCATTGTTTTTAACATTTCTAAATCTAAAATCTCAGAGGATTGTAATTCCTCACTCAAAAGAAAAGCTTCTGAGGCTGAAACTGCCTGTTTTGCAGCTGTATCAGCCCGCGCATTACCTTTTGAAATCCTGTCCTGTTGCTTGGTATGAGCTACGCATTTGCAAATAGCTACTTTTTGAGGTAACTGAATAGAGTCTAATAAATCTAAAATGAATTGCGCATGATTAATTGGTTTACCAGTAGATGTTATCATTCCTCTATTTTTCCACTGCTGCGCAAAACCTGTATAGTAGAAAAAGCATACCGACTGTCAGTATAAATATTCACTTTCTTACCTTTCGCTAAGGTACATGCCCTTGTCAAGGCAATCAACTCTGCTGCTTGTGCAGATAAATTGTGTGGTAAAGATTTTGCTTCTAAAGTTTCAGTATCGGAAACGACTGCATACCCCACTAGGATCTGTCCTGTAGGACCCCTCCTGCACGAGCCGTCCACATAGTATGTCACCTCGGCATCATCCAAGGGAACATCCGTAAGGTCTTGTCTAGGTAATGTCTTTTGCTCAATCTCCTGCAGGCAGCAGTGCGGTTTGCCATCTGCAGGGGTTGGGAGCAAGGTTGACGGATTCAAAGTTGTGCATCGTTCAATTGTCATATGAGGTTGGCTCAACAATATAGTCATACAGGAAAGATGTCTAGCAGGAGAAAGATATGCTACTTTTTCTTGCAGTAAAATAATTGCGACTGCATGAGGCACTCTCAATGTGAGAGGGTGGAATAACACTACTGAGGCCGAAGCCTGCACTGCCATTGCAGCTGCAACTACTGCTTGTACACAGTGGGGCAGGGACCGCGCCACTGGGTCTAACTGTGATGAATAGTAAGCTATGGGGCGTTGCTTGTCCCCATGCTGCTGTGTCAATACTGATGTCATATAACCTTGTTTAGAGTCTACAGTTTGAAAGAATTGCTTATGATAGCATCATCCTTAGTTTTAGGATTACCAAACTATCAGTTGTTTCAGCTTGCAGAAAGCTGCTTCTGCTTCTGGTGTCCATTGTAATAAATCCTGTGCTGCCATCGGCTTTTTGAATATTAAATTGGCCAGTGGAACAGATTCCAAAGCATAATTTGGTATCCAACTCCAACAAAAGTTAGTAGTTCCCAGGAAGGGCATAATTTCCTTCTTGGTAGTTGGTCTAGGTGCTTGTAAAATTGCTGTTTTTCTATCTTCGTCTAATATTCTACCTTCTTTGGATATTGCATATCCCAAGTACTTAACTTGTTTTCTCCAAAGTTGTAGTTTATTCTTGTTTACTTTGTGTCCTTGAGTAGCTAAAAACTGTAATAATGCTATGGTGTCCTCTTTACATTCTTGCTGGGTGGGGGCTGCCAGCAGAAAGTCTACATAAAGTAAAATCTGACTACCTTTCGGTGGGATGAATAACGCCAGGTTGCTTGCCATTTCTTGTGCAAATATCATTGGACTTTCACAATATCCCTGTGGTAATCTCGTATACGTATACCGTTTCCCCTGAAATGTAAATGCAAACCAATATTGGCTGTCAGGGTGTATCGGTATTGAGAAAAATGCATTACTAATATCTACCACAGAAAAATACCTTTGCTGAGGCTTTAAATCATTCAGTAAGGTGTGCGGATCTGGCACCATTGGTGCCCTGGGTATAACTGCATTATTTACAGCTTGCAAATCTTGGACCATACGCCATTCCCTGTTTGCTTTCCTGACAGGAAATAAGGGTGTATTACATGGTGAATCAGGAGATTCTATTAAGACTCCTTCCTTAAGTAAGGCTGCTATTATAGGCTTGATTCCTACCTCTGCATCCTTTCTCAAGGGATACTGTCTTTTCTGAGGTCTAAATGCTGACTTTGGCGTTATGGTAACTGGTCCTGCTGTTCGTATAAGTCCTACATCTGATTTCCCTGCTGATCAGAGAATATCTGGTATGTCCCGCAAGGCTTTTTCCTCTTCTTCCAATAAGAGTAATACTCAGCTATTCCCACTAGCCTGTGAGTGCACAGCTGGGTGTGTCTGTGTGATCCAATTCAATTTCTGTTTCTGTACTCCTTGTTCGGAGAGTTCTAATTCTGTCTGCTTTTCCCACCTTGTGACTTTTTCTCCTAAGTCTACCCATTTCAAATTTCTCTTCTTAGTTAAGCTAACATGTGGCAATCGATTAGATTTGTAAAGTGCTAAAAATTCCTGGGGCAATGAACAGCTTACTATACTCCTTCTGTGTCCCAGTACAAGTTTCGTAACACTAGTCTGTTTGCATGGTTTTGAAACCATTCCTGCTCATATTCTTTATCAGGTCCTGGTCTGCTACAGTAATATAGAGTACAATGCAACAAATCCTGTTTGTCAATGTCAAGGGAGGGGGATTTACTGATGGCTACGTTCATCAGTTCTTCGGTTACTGCCCCTGGACCAGTCGTAACCAAGTCCTGGCTGTACCAATAATATGTCTCACCCTCCGGTCGCACTACAAAAGTATCCATTTGTCGCTTTGCTTCCATACCCTGCATAGTTGGAACTACGGTTATGCCAAATATCTGCATTAAGTCTCTATCCAAAAGGTTTACTGGGCATTTTGCAGAAACTACAATTTTACTTCTCTGGGTCATTCCTGAAACGAGATCTGTTATTGCTATGTCATGGGAGAGTGGCTCCCGATACAGCTGTCCATTAGCTGCTTTTACTAGTATATAATCTGGTGATTCTGAATCTTCCGGTAATTTTGAAGGGTGTATCAGGGTCCGTGAAGCCCCTGAGTCCCACAAAAATTTGACTTCCCTCCCCTCTACCAGAAGCGTCACTTCCGGTTTTGTATCTGCTAAGTAAAGCTCTAGGCTCAATAAGCCTAAGTCCAAAATTTCATTTTCTTCAATGTCTACAAATTCATGTTCATTCTCTACCCCTTCTGTCACATCCTCTACCCTTGCTATCACATTTGCGCTTGTCTTTTCCCGTTTATTCTCATTTAGTGATTCCTGACTATCATATAGTCATTCCTCATCCTCCTTATTTTCCGTAGTCACCTTTTTATTTAGCCTGCAATCCCTTGCTAAATGTCCTTTTTTCCCGCATTTAAAACATTCACCTCTTTTCTTTCTTTCTTCAAAGTCTTCTGATCGCTTGTCAGATTGTTTATTTCCATGGGTATTTTTCTTACCCTTTCTCCCAGTTTGTACTACAAATACTTCTGACCCATCTTCTGCTGAAAATACTTGAGTTTTCTTTTTCTTTTTAATATTAAAATGTCTCTCTGCATGTCTAGCATATTCAAGTAATGGCTGCAATCTTCTCGTACGATGATCTACCATGTGCTTTGTAATAAAGCTGCTAATGGGAATTATACTACCTTTCAAGAATGCATTCTTTAGCTGTTGCTCATATGGGGAATCTTGTGTCTGGTTTTCTGGTACCTGCATTCCGCAGTGGTTATTAAAACACACTAACAATCTAGCATAATATCTATCAACTGTTTCACCTTCTTGTTGAATGCACTGATTAATGCAAGTCCAATCAGCCCTAGGCTTCCATTTTTCAGAGATTCGGTCTGTCAGACCTTTCACTCTGCTATCCAATTCTGCATTAGTATGTGGGAGTGGTCTAAGCTGCGCGTCACGAGGATTCCAGTCGCCACTGATCATGTGCCAATCTGGACCTACAATTTGTCTAACTACTTTTTCTACTTCTTCTCTGTTTAAATGGTAACTTAATCTCATACCCTGTAAGTCTTCTAAAAATTTTCGAAAATTCACTTTCGGATGGGGAATTCCCTCCGTGGCTTTCCAGATATCTTCCGGTGTCCACGGTCTATAAACTAAAAGAGTCGGATCCTGTCCTGCCTGTCCTGCCTGAGGATTTGGTACTTCTATGAGTGGACATATTTCTTCCTCACTCATAGCTTGTGATTTTCTATTTATTTCACATAGTTCAATCTCTCTTCTCAAGTCGCGTGTTCGAGACCTTGTCTCGATAGGATCCCTGACAAATGGTTTTGATGCTGTGGAAACAGCTGGGTATAGCGGAGGTGGATCAGCTTGTCCACTCGCTTCATATTCTGGTAAGGGAAGCGGAGGGGGTGAAGGAGGGGCCATCGCTATTACCAAGTTATTATCTTCTTTGTCTAAGAACATTGTTTTTGAATTCTTTATCTTTTGTTCCCTGCGATTTGCTTCCTCAAGCCACCTATGCACCTGAGGGACTCCTAATTGTCGTTGCTTTTTTAATTGACCTTTTGCGTCTGTTTTTAGTTGCCTGACAAGTTTAATAAGTGCGAGTTTATCTAAATTACCATCGATTTTATACTTATCAACCCATTTTGTATAATACTTAACATTGTCGGCACGCTGTAACTGCAGATATTTTGCGTCTTCAGTTAGGGGCGGGTCTCGGGAACTTTTCATGCACTGATTTCCCATTGTTGCCTTAGCTAAGCTGTAAATTGTTATGTAACCCTTTTTATCACGTGGTACCACGGTTCTATACCTTTTCACAGTTTATCTAGAATAACTGCCTACCTATTCTGTTTCCCTGATCTATGACAATACAATAACCCCTTATTTGTCCCTGATCTGCACATGCAAATCTTCCTGACAAAAACAGTTCTGTAACTAGTCCCTGATCTTAAAACAGAAATAAGGTAATTCCTCCTTACCTGACCCTCTGTGAGTTGATCCACCGGATTGTTGACTCGTCCTCCAATCCCAGATCAGAAACAGTGGCTAGCCTCTTTCGAATTACAATTCAGTCGGAGGTCTTTCAAAACAGAAGAGCCGATTTGGCCTCTTCTCCGTACGGATGCATGCCACCGGGCCCAATTCTGACCTAGGCCTAGAGCGAGAGGTACTTTCCGGTCCGAAGGACCAAACTGTCAAAGGAAAAATATACTTTAAAAATGATCAAAACATGGTAGGTTCAGGTTAAGGCACTTTAATCTTGCAGCAAGGAGACAAAAATGTGCTATTACAGAGATTGTCTAACTAGAAACAGGAAATACTTTCATTTTTATACATTCTCTAACTAGACATGGCCTACCAAGCTGACGTAACAGATTACCAGTCTTTTCATCATCATCTGTTGACCATCATTCCCATGAATTTCTGCTGATTTATCAATTTTTGTGAGAAACTTCCTGAGGAAAATAACATGGCCTTGATTACTACCAGTGAGATACATGTTATGTTACCATTCAAGGTACTATGGCTAATTCAAGCACAATGCTAACAGTTCATTTTTCTAAAAATCCTTTGTCTACTTTATCTCTAAGTTACTGCAGCTGCACATGTTCTCATGCTTCGAACAGAGCTGATTGTTTGAAATCATTACATTTACAGAATATAGTATTGTTCATTCATTCATTCCTGACCTAGCAGCTAAGCACCTGCTTCTCAAGTACATTTCCAAAAGGCATAAACATGAATATTGCTGTGCTAGCAGTTACTAGGTCAGAGGGCATCTTGCAAGTTTCAGAAAGCATACTGCAGTTTTCAAAAAGCATATTTTTCAGTCTCATATGAAACTCAATTTATATATAGCACAGTGCATGAAAAATAGAATGAAAAGCATTAACTCTTTTCAAGTTCTAAATGCACTAAGCATATTGCTAATACACACATTAATACATATTTCTCTAACATTTCCCCCCTATTAATACTTTTATTCTACTTTCAAAATAAGCATAAACAGTTTGTTTTCTTCTCCTAACCTCTTCCACTCAGGATTTGCAGTTAAGAGAGTCATTCAGTTTAAACTTATGAAAGCATTTTTAGTCTTTTAACGGTTCTTCAAACTCAGTACTTTGATATAAG
This sequence comes from Protopterus annectens, assembly GCF_019279795.1. Lineage (NCBI taxonomy): Eukaryota > Metazoa > Chordata > Ceratodontiformes > Protopteridae > Protopterus > Protopterus annectens. The sequence continues at coordinate 831,424,839 of NC_056746.1, forward strand.
GTTTCAGAAACTGAAATGTCTATTAGGTCTTTAACCAGTCTTTTCATGCAGGGGATACCACAACAAACACATACTCCCAGTAGGAGCATACCTACACAAATGGCAATCAAGATGTTCATTAGGATGGTACCCCCCCCCCCAAACCATTTCTGGAAAAAGTCCATCAGGGGGTTTGGGCCTGGTTTGTTCATGGCCGACACTTGCTGAATTACCTCAAGATGATTGTCTATCTCATGTTTATGGTCAGGAATATACAAACAGCATTCTTCTTGGAGTAAAGTGCACGTACCACCACTCGCCGCTAGGGTGAAGTCGAGAGCCATGCAGTTTTGGAGCACTACAGTTCTCATAGCATTCAGTTCATCAGTCACCAATTTGAGAGCAGAAAAAGTTGCATTGCTCATTACTTTGAGAAGTTTCGACAGTTTTCTCAGCTCTCATATCGATTTCACTGCTCCATATGCTGGTAATATGCCTGCCCACGATATAACGCTATCACTCAAGTCCATGTGTGTCAGTCCTTTGCCTAAAGAGTGATGGTCTTTCCAACGCGCATCGATTTGTCCCATTGGATTTATGGGTTTCTTGATGACTTCTTGGACATTTCAAATTTTTCCATGAGGCAAAACTTCAGTGTGTTGTATGGCTGGAACCAGGTAACCCAAAAAACAACTGCCGGACCAATTCTCAGGTAACCATTTGTATGCCTTTCTGCCACACAAAATAACAATCCTCTACTTTAGTAGTAACCTTGCTATGAATATACACTCGCCCTGCATGAAACATTTTTCTATCAATTATAGACAGCTGTTTATAAAGAACAGGATTGTCTTTTACTTCATCAAGTGTTTTGTGCATCAATCCAAGAAATGAATCATAGTTTGTATTACAATAAAGATATACTTTGTTTCCTTTAGTATAACATCTATAAGGAACAGTCACATTGCAATTGCTCCAACCCACCTGAACAGTATCATTTTTATAAAAACACAGTTCCCTTTTGTGGATCAGACAAGTGCAATGCTATTTTATCTTGTGCTGTAATGGTTGAGGTATCATAAATCAAGTTCTCCCAGGTCTCGTTGACCCCTAGGGGGACTGTAGTCATTAATAACCCCCCGTATGCTATCGGCAAAGCTGTGCAAATCCAGTAATTCGAAACATTGAAAGTATCGGCATACACATATTTAATTGCCTGGTAAGTGTTAAAGTTTGGATGCCAGTTTATGAGTAACGCTTCACGTTTATTCAGTTCAGTCTGTGTGGCTGGGAAAAGAAAAGGCCACAACAAAAAGATTATTGTCACAAATACAGTTAACAGGATGATTATGCAATACTTCTGAGGAAAGGGTTGTTCTGCATTCCTGTTTCTTCTGGACTCTATCATTTTTGCTCTTGGCATGTAATAAGATTTTTGTCTAGTTCAAAGTCTTTAACTAATTTACAGTGCGTCAGGTGGATCCAAGAGGCACGCTCCACGATCTTGACTGCAGTGGGTGTTGACAAAAGCACTTGATATGTACCTTCCCACTTTGGAGATGCCCAATTCTTCTTTTTGACCACCTTCAGCCAGATCCACGCTCCAGGGGGCACTGACACTTCTGATGGTCTGGTTCGTTCTTTATCTGAAACAGAATTTAACTGCAACAAATGTTTAGAATTTAATAACTTACGCATATACTCTTCTAATGTACCATCAGCTTCCTGGTCTGCGGGCATGAGAGATTTCCACTGAGGTATATAGTAAGCCCTTCCAAAGAGCTTTTCAAAAGGAGTCAATCCTTTTGCATTCGGAACAGTTCTCATGCTCAACAGTGCTAGGGGCAGACAGTACACCCAATTTCTCTGTGTTTCTGATATTAACTTTCTTAGCTTACTCTTTAAAATCCCATTATGGCTCTCTACTAGCCCTGCTGATTGAGGGTGATACGCACAATGATTTTTTAGGGAAATGCAAAAATGTTTGCTTAACTGCTGTATGGTCTGATTCACGAAGTGTGTGCCATTGTCACTGTAGATCCTTTCCGGAATGCCGAATCTAGGGATGATTTCTTTAACAAGAATTTTGGCTACAGTCGTAGCGTTTGGATTTTTAGTCAGAAAGGCTTCCACCCATCTGGAAAACATATCTAAAATGACAAGACAATACTTCTTATTTCCACATTTATTCAACTCTATGAAAGCCATGCAAATAGTAAGAAATGGATACGGTGGTGTAGGGAAACTCCCTTGCTTGGGCTTTAATGCTCCTTGTGCATGATGTTTATTACAGGTGTGGCATAACGAACAGAATTTTTTAGAATAATTTGTGAATCCATATGTCGTGAACACTTGGTTCACCAGCTGTACCATCCCCCCTGTTGAGACATGGCACTGCCCATGGCACAACAAAGTTGCATATCTAAACAAATTAGATGACAATATCGGTTTCCCTTCTTTAGAGATGTACAGCCCCTTTTCGAGAATTGCTCCTCATTTTACCCATCTTTGTTTTTCAGCTTTCATAGTAAGTGTCTGCATTGTTTTTAACATTTCTAAGTCTAAAATCTCAGAGGGTTGTAATTCCTCATTCAAAAGAAATACTTCTGAAGCTGCCTGCTTTGCAGCTGTATCAGCTCTCGTATTACCTTTTGAAATCCTGTCCTGTTTGGTATGAGCTGTGCATTTACAAATAGCTGCTTTCTGAGGTAACTGAATAGATTCTAAAAGATCTAAAATAAACTGTGCATGATTGATTGGTTTGCCAGTAGATGTTATCATTCCTCGATTTTTCCACTGTTGCGCAAAAACATGTACAGTAGAAAAAGCATACTGGCTGTCAGTAAAAATGTTCACACATTTACCTTTTGCTAAGGTACATGCCCATGTCAAGGCAATCAATTCTGCTGCCTGTGCAGATAAACTATGTGGTAAAGATTTTGCTTCTATAATGTCTGTGTCAGAAACTACTGCATATCCTACTAGGTTCTGTCCTGCAGGACCCCTTTTGCATGAGCCGTCCATGTAGTATGTCACCTCAGCATCACCCAAGGGAACATCTGTAAGATCTTTTCTAGGCAGTGTCTTTTGCTCAATCACCTGCAGGCAGCTGTGTGGTGTGCCATCTGCAGGGGTTGGGAGCAAGGTAGAAGGGTTTAAAGTTGTACATCGTTCGATTGCCATATGAGGTTGGCTCAACAATATAGTCATACAGGAAAGATGCCTAGCAGGGGAAAGATATGCTACCTTTTCTTGTAGTAAAATATTTGCGACTGCATGAGGCACTCTCAATGTGAGAGGGTGGAACAACACTACTGAGGCCGAAGCCTGTACTGCCATTGCAGCTGCAACTACTGCTTGTACACAGTGAGGTAAAGACCATGCCACTGGATCCAGTTGTGATGAATAATAAGCAATAGGGAGTTGTTTGTCCCCATGCTGCTGTGTTAACACTGATGTCATATAACCTTGCTTACAATCTACAGTTTGTAAAAAACGTTTATGATACTTTGGTAATCCCAAAACTAATGAGGACGCTATTAACTGTTTCAGTTTGCAGAAAGCAGATTCTGCTTCTGGTGTCCATTGTAATAAATCCTGTGCTGCCATAGGCCTTTTATAAATCAGGTTAGTCAACGGTGCAGATTCCAAGGCATAGTTTGGAATCCAACTCTGACAAAAATTAGTCGTACCCAGGAAGGACATCATTTCCTTCTTGGTAGTGGGTTTTGGTGCTTGCAAAATCGCTATTTTTCTGTTCTCATCTAATGTCCTACCTTCCTTGGATATTACATATCCTAGGTATTTAACTTGTTTTTTCCAAAGCTGCAGTTTATTTTTGTTTATTTTATGTCCTTCAGTGGCTAAAAATTGTAATAGCGCTATGGTATCTTCTTTACAATCTTGCTGGGTGGGGGCCGCCAGCAGGATATCATCAACATAAAGCAAAATCTGACTACCTCTCGGTGGGGTAAACCCCGCCAAATTGCTTGCCATTTCTTGTGAGAATATTGTTGGACTTTCACAATACCCCTGTGGTAGTCACGTATATGTATACCTTTTCCCCTGAAATGTCAATGCAAACCAATGCTGGCTGTCAGGGTGTATTGGAATCGAAAAGAATGCATTGCTAATATCTACCACAGAAAAATATTTCTGTTGAGGTTTTAAATCATTCAACAGGGTGTGTGGGTCTGGCACCGTAGGTGCCCTTGGTATTACTGCATCATTTACAGCTTGTAAATCTTGGACCATACGCCATTTGCTTTCTTAACAGGAAATAAGGGTGTGTTACATGGTGAATCAGGAGAGTCTACCAGCACCCCTTCCTTAAGTACAGCTACTATAATAGGTTTGATTCCTACCTCTGCATCTTTTCTTAAGGGATACTCTCTTTTTTGTGGTCTAAATGCTGACTTTGGCGTAATAGTAACTGGTCCCGCTGTACGAATAAGTCCTACATCTGATTTTCCTGTTGACCAGAGAGTTTCTGGTATATTCTGTAAGGCATTCTCTTCCTCCTTCAATAGGAGTGCTAATCAGCTGTCCTTGCTAGACTGCAAGTGTACAGCTGGGCGGGTCTGAGTTATCCAATTCAACTTCTGCATTTGTATTCTCTGTTCTGACAGTTCTAACTCTGTCTTTTTCTCCCATCTCGTGACATTTTCTCCTAAGTCTACCCATTTTGCATTCTTGTCCTTAGTTAAGCTAACATGTGGTAATCGATTAGATTTGTAAAGTGCAAAGAACTCCTGGGGCAATGAACAGCTGGCTACACTGTACCCTTCTGTGTCCCAGTACAGATTACGTAATACCAATCTGTTTGCACGATTTCTAAACAATTCTTGCTCATATTCCTTATCAGGTCCTGGTGTATTACAATAATACCGAGTACAGTGCAACAAATGCTGTTTATCAATGTTAAGGGAGGGGAACTTGCTGATGGCTACATTCATCAACTCTTCATTCACTGCCCCTGGACCAGTCGTAACCAAGTCCTGGCTGTACCAATAAAACATTTCACCCTCCGGTTGCACTACAAAGGTATCAATTTGTCGCTGTGCTTCCATACCCTGCATAGTCGGAACTACTGCTATACCAAATAGCTGCATAAGGTCTCTGCCCAAGAGGTTTACTGGGCATTTTGCAGAAACAACAATTTTGCTTTTCTGGGTCAATCCTGAAACAGGATCAGTTATCACAATATTATGAGAGAGGGGCTCCCGATACAGCTGTCCATTAGCTGCTTTCACTAATATTTAATCAGGTGACTCTGAATTCTCTGGCAGTTTGGAGGGATGTACCAGGGTCCGTGATGCCCCTGAGTCACACAAGAATTTGACTTTCCTCCCTTCTACCAGGTGTGTAACTTCTTCAGGAACCTACATTCCACAATGGTTATTAAAACATTCTAATAGTCTGGCATAATATCGATCAATAGCTTCACCTTCCTGTTGGATGCATTGATTAATGCAAGTCCAGTCTGCCCTAGGCTTCCATTTCTCAGAGATTCGGTCTGTAAGACCTTTCACTCTGTTGTCTAACTCTGCGCTGCTATGTGGGAGGGGCCTGAGCGCAATATCACAGGGATTCCAGTCGCCACTAATCATGTGCCAATCTGGTCCCACAATTTGTCTGACTACTTTTTCTACCTCTTCTCCATTTAAATTATAACTCAGCCTCATTCCTTGCAAATCTTCTAAGAACTTTCTAAAATTAACTTTTGGGTGGGGAATTCCCTCAGTGGCTTTCCGGATGTCTTCCGGAGTCCAGGATCTATACACTAGAATAGTTGGGTCCTGACCTTCTTGCCCTGCCTGAGGATTAGGCACTTCTATAAGTGGGCATATTTCTTCTTCACTCATCATGAATTTCTACCCATTTGATATAACTCAATGTCCCCTTTTGAGTTTCCTGCCCATGTTCGAGACCTGGTCTCGACGGGATCTCTAATAAACGGTTTTGCTTTTGTAGTGTCTCTACTCGCAATGACAGCAGGATATCATAGGGGTGGACTAATTTGTTCACTTGCCTCATATTCTGGTAAGGGAGGCGGAGGGGCCGACGCTATTACTAAGTTATTGTCCTCCTTATCTAAAAACATTGCTTTTGAATTATTACTTTTTTGTTCCCTTCGGTTTACTTCCTCAATCCACCTGTGTGCCTGAGGAATTCCTAAATGACGTTGCTTTTTTACCCGACCTTTAGAATCAGTTTTAAGCTGTTTGACAAGTTTGACAAGTGAGGATTTTTCTAATTTACCATCAAATTCATACTTATTAACCCATTTTGAATAGTATTTAATATTATCAGCACGCTGTGACTGCATGTATTTTGCGTCTTCGGTTAACGGCGGATTTTGGGACCTTTTTGTACAATTATTACCCATTTTGTTCTACCCTTTGAATTGTTACGTAACACCTTATTTTTATGTGGAACCACGGATATTTTTATAGTCTCTTCAGAATGACTGCCTACTTGCTCTGTTTCCCTGATCTATGACAAGACAGTAATCTTTCTGTCCCTGACTTATAAACAAAGTCTCTAACAGAACAAATACAAATCTAGTCCCTGATCTAAAACAGAAAAGAAGGTAGATTCACCTTACCTGAGCCTTCGTGATTGATCACCTGGTTCGAGTAAACCCGTCCTTCAGTCGCAGATCAGAAAGTGGCTGGCCTCTTTTGTACGACAATTCAGTCGGAGGACTTTTCAAATAAGAAGAACCAATGTGGTTTCTTCCCCATACGGTTTAAAGCCACCTGGCCTGTCTGATCTGAGGCAAAATGAAGGTTTCTGGTCCGAAGGACCAATCTGTCAAAGGAAAAAACTTCAAAGACCAATACACGTATGGTTCAGTTAAGGCACTTTAATTTACTTGCAGCAAGGAGACAAAAGCATGCAAATACAAGGATTTGTCAAACTAATAACAGGAAGTATGTTCATTCTTATACTGTTTTACAAGACATGGCCTTCTAAGCTGATGTAATCAAACACAACTTTAAGCATTGTACTACAGCAGGTGTTACTTCAGATTTTCTGCTGACATGACTAGATTTGTGAGAAACTTTTCAGAAAAACAACCTGGCCTTGGTGACCAGTACTTCATTTACAAGCATCTATTGTACACTGCTACTTTTCAAGGTACTTTTCTAATACAGATACAAGCAAATGCTGATTGCAGTTCATATTTTCAAGCAGGCTTTGTCCTAATTATCTGTTATTTCTACAGCTGTGTATGTTCTCATAGCACAGCGGAACTTCTTGTCTAAGTTTCATACAAGCAGTATTGTTCTATTCATTATTTTCCTAACGCAAGCAGAAATCATCTGCTTCTCAGTAAATTTCCAAGGCACAAGCAAGATTTAGCTGACAGTACAAGGTCAAAAAGCAACTGCAGTTTGTACAGATTTATGCAGTATGAAATAGAATAAATGTGTTAACTCTTTTCAAGTTCTAAATGCACTAAGCATATTGCTAATACACACATTAATACATATTTCTCTAACAAGGAGTCTTTACCATAAGTCGACTGATATGGTAAGTGCTTTTCTGTATGACATTACTGTATGAGAACAAAAAGTTATCCGTGATGTGTTGCAGTAGATTTTTGTATGGGTTCATACCTTTCATTGCCTTTATAAATTCCATATGACTTGGTACCAAACCATTGGTGGCTAGATTTCAGGATGCTGACAGGAAATATATTATGCATTTATTTCATGAAGGTTTTAAAGCCTTCTAATGTCAACTGTACTCTGCTGTCACTCTCAATTTGTTTTTATAGTTTCCTTGGAAATATTGTCCTACTACTGCCTTTGTTCTTTCTGAAGTAGTCAGTTCAATGCAGACTACTTCAGGCCACTTAAAAATCCACTTATATGAGAAATATCTTATCCATAAAAGGGCCTGCAGTGTATGGACAGCCATGTGGGGCTGCAGGATATTGCCAGGGATACAGCGGTGTTAATAGTAATGGATTCTCCAACACCATAAATCACAATCGCAACAATACTAACATATTGTCTGCCCTCTTCTTGGATATCTCCAAGGCATTTAATATGGTTGATCACTAACTTCTAATCCACACCCTGAAACATTCTGTCTAGATACTTAAACCCTTCAATGGTTCCAATCTTATCTGAGTGACAGACAGCAGGCTGTCCTTTGGCAAAACAAACTATCTAACCTCCAACCCAACTCCCTTGGTGTACCCCAGGGTTCTATACTAGGGCCCCTTCTGTTCCCCATTTTCATCAATAACCTTTATACTGTTACCCAAAAGTCAGCTGTATCCAATACGTTGATGACTCCACCCTGATCTGCTCAGCCACATCTCAGACAGAACTATGGTCAGCTACCCAGAACACCTTTAACATAATAGAAAACTGGCTTTCTGGTCGTCATCTGATCTCAAATCCTAAAAAAAAAAAAAAAAACTGTTACTTTTCTCACCAACTCATAGGTCTACCACCTTTACCATAAAATCCAACAATGGCACTATAATCTCCCCAGCCACATCTACAAAACTACTAGGTGTTATCATAGATAACAATCTTAAATTCTACCTACATGTTAATCAAACCATCAATAAAAAATAGGGTTACTTTGCAGGATAAAAGCCTTCTTAATCCCACCTGCTAGAATTGCCATAGCTCACTCTCATCTACTTTCAACTCTTCTGTACGTATCCCTTTTACTCTCTAATTTAAACAAGTCTGTCCTCAACAAACTCTCTGTCTGCTACAACCACATTGCCAGATTTGCCAATGGTCTGCCTTATAGGACACACCACTGTATCAATCTGAACCAGCTTGGGTGGCTAGAACTGCCCAGTTTGATCCAGTATAACCAATTGATTATGGCATATAAAATCCTTTACAATCTGGACAATACTCCTGCGCTATCCCCCCTATAACAATCTCAGACCTCTTCAATCTTCTAACAGACTATCAAAACTAATAACTCAGCTGGTGACTCTCTCTTTGCCAACTCTGCAGGTAGATCTTGGAACTCATTCCCAGCTAATATTACTTTACTTACCACCCTGAGTTAATTTAAGATAAGACTCAAACAATATTTGACACAAAACTGGCTATGTCAATGTATCAAACCAGACTAACTTTCCTCTGCTATGAGTTAATAACTATAATTTAGCTTGGTCATGTTACTTAATCTGGATTTATACCCAGGATTATCTCTAACCTTGGAATTTGTATAATGTGTTACGTATGTAACCACTGTATATATTGTATCTGTAATCTTAACTGCTTATCTTGGAGCTTTTCTCCCCGGGCCTCCACTGAAAATGGACATGAATCCAGTCGGACTATCCCGGTCAACAAATGTAAAATAAAATAAATAAATAATAAATGATTCCCTTCTATTGAACACCCCACACATAGATGTGACAGTTCTTTGTGCTGCCAATGCAGGTCATCCGGTACAACTTGTTGCTAAAGCTTTCATCACAAGGTGCAAAATGCCCTTATGGAGAGTGTTAAAGTATTTATAATTGAAACTTCCTAGTAAAGAATACCCTGGAAACCTGTAATAAGATGTACTGACACACGGACAACTGATTCTTTACTACTGTAAGGCCTGGTATAACTTCTTATCTCTCTTAGGCCATCTTTTTACAATGGACTCTTTCAACTTGTACAGCATGGGGACAGTTCAAGCCTCTGCAAATGTTCATATCAGTGATGAAAAATTGTGTCTATGAGGATGCATAGTACATTCCATAAGAGTTATAATGCACCACATTTGGCATCTTACATGATAACCTGGAAACCAAAATGTCTTGCAGTGTTGCATTGTAGTCAGTGTAAAAGGAATGTGGCTCCAAAGATACTGAAAAATACTGACATTTAACTGCAGTGTCTTTTGTTGGTTAGAAAGCTGAACACCATTGTTATGAATCAGTTAACCACATTGATACTCTTCCCTTTCAAATACTAGCTAAATGCATGTTCTCTTCATACCAGGCTAAGATCTTCTCAGTCAGTCAGGATAAAAGTTTTCCACCTTTTGAGAAAGAGTGTAATGTAAAATTGATTGGGCTTTCCATATAGTCCTGGAACTTATGGGATCAATTCCCACTTTTACCAGAAGGTAAAACATTGCATGACAAAATATAAATGTCAATATCTAAGAGTAGGTATATCAAACTGTATCTGATAAGGTCATACTGTTTGTCTGCCTGAAGGCACATTTACAAAGGTCCATCCTTTCCTGCAATGGCCCATTCTACTGCAAGGTATTCCACAAGAATCACTTATAATAAGTTCACTTGTCTGATGTAAGATTGCAGCTGTGATACATTTTAGGTCTAGATGCTTTGATTACAACTACTTGTGTCTTTCGGCTTTTCCCGGTTAGGGGTCGCCACAGCGGAACTCCGGTCCACTAATGATTGGCAGTTGATTTTTACGTACTGGCTTGCCAGGCCTGACACACAACCTTCAACGAAGGTACGCCCATTCACGCATAACTCCACGCAGAAGACGCTCTAGCTGAGAATCTAACTGGACAGCATCTTACTGTGAGGCGACAACGCTACCGCAGCACCACCACTGCGGTGCTTTGATTACAACTACTCCTTTACTGATTTTTTTTTATCCATTTAAGATCCACAGCAAGACACATTTTCGAAAAAATACTCGTGTGTCCCTGTGCATACTGAGTCCATACTCCTTTAGTCAATCCAGAGCTCACTTCAAATTATTTAGATGCTCCTTGTCTTTGTGGCCTGTTACTTTGCCATCCAGATAGTACTGTAAGTTAAGGATACTTTGTAAGACTTGATACATGGCCACCTGTAATGTGGCTAGTGGAAATGTCACTTCAGAGAACAGCTTATTGAACTTAAGTATCTTCTGTATGTTTTAGTAGACAAACATGGTTTTGAAGCTTTATCCAGTTGTTGTTATGCTTGTGCCAGGTAAGGGTTTTTAAAGTGTTCTTTCCTGTTTAGCAGAACAATAATATTTTCCATCCTGTGCAGTGAGTATTATATTATACACATCAGTTGGTTCACAATGGGTTTAAAGAACCCATCAGTTCAGATTTCCTCTGACCTGTCTTTCTTTGACACAGGCACAATGGGTGTTGTCTGCTTACTTCACTTTTGACAAGATTCCTGCAGCCTTCAACTTTAGCAAGCCTGCCTTAGGCCTTAAAATATAGAGCATCACTTTTACTTCCAGCTTAATTTCATTTCACCTGTAAATTACTAGATGAGAATTTTCCAGAAGTTCAGGCAGTTTCTGAGCTGCTGCAGTGTGCATTCTCTCCTGATCTGCTACTTGTAGTTTACAGAGTATTGATAAAGTTTAACTTTCTTTATCCACTGTTTTCTGAGTAACTCTTTTCCTTTTGACACAATACCATATAGGCTTTGTTTCATAGTTTATGGATATCTTAATTTTATTCATAGAATTTCTTTTTACTCCAGTACATTTGCAACAAAAATCCTTTTTAGAGATATGTCTGATAATGTTGCTCAGAAATTCTTGATAACACAGCCAAGCTCCATGTTTAGTTTCATCCCCAGTTACTTTGAAGGTCAAAGTCAAAGTAAACTTTATTGTCGTTTAGAACTACAAATGTATAGCCTAAATGAAATTTCATGCATTAGCTCAATTCTTGAGATTACAAAGGAAAGTGAAACAACACATACAAGTAGAGGAATAAACATAGGGGGTAATTCAATAAAGCCTACACGGAGCGATCCTCTATGTAGGAACAGTGGTAAGGCTCGAACATGGAACATGCCCACTGAGCAATCCAGGAAACAGGGCCACAGGTGTGTACGACCGTACAGAAATGGTGCAGACATGGAAGAGATCATGGAATGCAAAGCATCTCATTTGCTGGTGAAAAACATACAAATGAGGTGATTTTGCGATCCAGGAAGCAGAAAGGCATCCGTATAGGTGCCGTAGCTACTGAATGTGCCAAAAAACAAAAGAAGGAATATAAAGTGAAGGATCAATGAGAAGGAAAGAAATCTGGAAAAAAAAAAAACAAATATAGTGGGAAGTAGAGAATTCTCCTGAAACAAGCTCATGTTGATTATGATTTGACTCAGGAATGGTTAAGGAGAGATGAGTTGAAACCAAAAGATGCAAGGTTACATAATGGGAGCCCAGGACACGTGGACTATGTACATGCTGGTTTACAAAGTCCACTGGGTATGTGGGAGAAACAGACAAATGTAGGTTTGATAAAAAACAATTGGAAACAGTCGTACATCTTCTTGATGGGCATGATGTACTCCTGGCACAAGGCATGTACACTGAAAGGAACAATAATGTAGCAAGACTGTCACACTGGGGATTGTGCAAACACTACAATATACAAATAGAAGCATTGGAAACATGAACTACAACGCATTATAGAGAATTATGAAGTGTGTGTCACATAGTATTTTCCATTACCAAGAGTTTAAAAAATAGATACAAGAAAACCAGATGTAGTAGTCCATGAAAATAGACAAAATTAGCATTGATCATTGAAATTGCTACACCCAGTGATTACAGTGTCTTAAGTACAGAGAGAAACAATGTCATAAAATACCAGAATTTTTAGGCAGAAAAGAGGGTAATGTAGACCAAAGATAGCCAATAGTAGTAGGAGCAATGGCTGTAATTAAAAACAATCTAGAGCCTTATTTAGATATGCTACCAGTATATGTAACTCCTTATGACTTGCAGAAGGAGTCAGTCCTGGGCACTTTGCAGGTGCTGTGAAGAGCAGTTTTGGTTAACATCAAAGATTGAAACAATACTAACTTTATAAACTTTAATTATACTCTGACTTAGTTATGGGGTCCGTTCCTGTCATGGTATTAGAAACCCAAAAGACTTGGCGAAATTAAACAATGAGAAACATGAGTAGCCTCAAATTACAGTAGCATGGTTAACACTGCACTAATGTAGCATAGGGTAACTAACCTCTCACTAGTACAACATGAGCAACCTCACACACAACCTCACATTAAAGGAACACAGGTAACATCACATTAATGCAGCATGGGTAAGCTCTCACTAGTACGACATAAGTAACCTCACACAGAACCTCACATTAAAGGAACACAGGTAACATCACATTAATGCAGCATGGGTAAGCTCTCATTAGTACAACATGAGTGATCCCACATTAAGGCAGCATGAGTAACATTGCACTAATGCAGCATTGGTGACTTCTTATTAATACAGCATGAATAACCTCATATTAAGACAGCACTGGTAACCTCTCACTAATACAACATGAGTAACCACGCATTATGGCAGAAGGGGTAAAACTGCACTAATGCAGCATGGGTAACCTCTCACTAAAAAAAATGAGTAACTTTGCATTAAGGCATCTTGGGTAACATCACACTAATGCAGCATAGCGGACCTCTTACTGATGCAGTATGAAGAATTTCACATTAAGGCAGTATGGGTAACATCACACTAATGCAGCATGGGTAACCTCTCATTAATACAACATGCTCCTTAATATTCAGATGACCTTCCTGTATGAGTACAAGCCTAGACTTTTGGGTCGATAAAAACATAATCCTTTGCAGAGTCCTTGTGTTACTCAAGCCATTCAAATTCCAGGTAATAAAATGTATCTGCCGTCAGACAAAAGCAAACTTCTATCACACTTTCAATATATGTACTCCTTAACAGCTTGCTTGGTATCTAACATAAATGTATAAAAACAGATTAACAGCACAACTGAAAAACAACTACAACCATTGCTATACCCAGTTTAACACACATCTTTTCATACATACTAATATATATTTTTTGTTCTTGTGCCAGTCTGTACTGAGAAACTACAAATGCATCTTAAGCCACCGATCTTTGCATGACCTTTAGTCAATTCATGGACAAGCCAATGGTTTGGAGGAATAGGTATATATTGCAGAGGATACTGCTACTCTGGAACAGACACCACATCCACATTTACAAAGTTCATCTCTGTCTATATTCAAGAGCAACTTGGATGGGAAACAGAAAAAAACATGACTTCCTCTTGTAATACCAATGGAGAGAGGCTAAATGCTTTATCCAATGTACGGGTTCCGTCAAATTATTTTATAGTATGATCCTAGTTATTTTCATTTGGGGTGATATAGAATTACCAGCCATGACTTGAGTAAGGCCAGTGTCTAACCAAATGGGATAGGTTAATTCAAGCACAAAAAGAGAAACTGGGTAGATTTAAAATGGTCCACAAGGGCAGCTAGCCTAGTACTTACATATGAAGCTGTGAACCTATCTGTCTGCTTGACTTTTCTTTTGCCACTACAGTGGATGTGTCTCCTTCTACTCAACCAGGTTCACATTATCTAACCATGTTTAATGTCTCCTATGTGCCTAAAATGTTTTTTAACCCTCTTATGAAATACACTCCTAGCAAGCCTAGATAATATGTTATGATATACCCCTTAACAAGGCTAGATAATTTGTTAGTAACCTCATTTGTTTCCTTTGACATTCCCTAACTAATACCCCAAATTGTGTCTTTTTTCTCTGAGTTTCTTAACTTTAGTTGGCGTTTAGTTTGTCCTATATAATATTTTGGTGGATTACACCCACAACCTATAATATAAACCACTCCACAAGATCTACAGTTAAAAGTATCCAGAGCTTGATATTTAATGCCATTAATGTAGTTTCCTGTTAGGTTCCTGACATTTTGACAAATTCTACATTTTCCACACTTAAACATACCCTTTACTACTGAAATAACATTTTCCCTGTTTAGTCTAATTATTAATATTAAAGTTGGAAAGTATGTTTATCCTTAACTTTGGCACTTTAAAACCTAAATGTTTGAATTTAGAAAATAATTTAACTATTTAAATTATTTATCTACATGTAGAAATATGTTTAAGTTGTTTTTTCTTAAAAGCACTTTAGAAAATGTGTGTGTGTATTGTTTTTGTTTGTGCCCTTTCCTCTACATATGGCTTTTTCATTTCATTTCATGGTGTCTTTTCTAAATTAGTATAATTAACTAATTAATCAATTATGAAAATACATATAAAATGATGCAGTTACTTGTGAATGATTATTCCTTTGAAGGCTGTGGAAGCCGAGGTACCAGAATAAATTCCTTCTGTGCATCTGTTCGTGTTGGTCCTGCTTTTTATGGTGGTTTTGTACTTTGCTTGCTTCACTTGGTTGTGCTGTGGTTCGTGAAGAGCAGGTCCTTTTATTCAGTTATTATGGCTAATCTAGCCTCTACTAGTGAAAGCCTTCGTTTTGCAGATTTATGTAAGGAGAGAGAGATGAAAAGCTGGCAGCATCTGATCCATGGGGTGTTCCGGTTAGCACCGACCGGGACAAGAGGTTTGAGGAGCTAAAAAAACTAAGATTTAAAGAGACTTCTCTTTTTTACGATACCTGCTTGTTGGAGAAGTATGTTAGTTTGTCTATTACACCCAGGGGACTTCGGGTGGACAAACTACCTGCTACAAAATTTGCTGATGATGAAACCGAGTTTTTGGAGGAGTGGAAGGCTGCCTCACTTCAATGTACCTTAAGCTGGCTCAAGATACTCATCAAACGGAATCATAAGAACCTGGGGACAGTGCAACAAAAAATTGCAGAGGTAGAGGAAAGTCTACTCACTGAAATCCCTCGAGAGGTTTTTTCAGCTACTATTAAGAATATTAATATAGAGACTAACAAGTTTGAGAGTGATATTATATCTAGGAAGAAAAATAAGCTAAATAGAGATATTAGCGATTTCAGTAAGAATAGCATTTATCTTTGGCAGCGTAAACGTAAGAATGGTACAGTCGGTACCGGAAGAGCTGAAGGAGCTTCCCGGTTCACAAGAGACTCTTCTGTTTCATCTTCAGATACGGGGGTAAGCCGAAAAAGCGTATCATTTGAAAGAGTAGATAACATGGATGACGCTAGCGATCAAATGGAAATGGAAGAACAAGGAAATTGGAATTTTCGCCAGGGCAACAAGAGAAAATCCAGAAGCAAGGGTCGTAACAGACGCCGTTGAAAGGGAGCAGCTTTCGGCTGTCCTAAATGGAACTCTGAGGATGGGACATTTTGCTGTTACAAATACTTTGTACAATTATGAGAAAAATCATATTGTAAATTTGAGTGATTTATTGCTCACTTTTGATATGGAGCAGGTATTACTTAAAGGTAGCAAGTTTGTGCCTACCAAGATACCTGCTCTGTCAGAGTTAATTATTGATGCTAAACGCTTTTGCAGGAAATTGTACTTAAAAAGTTTTTTTGAAAGCAAGAATTGTTCTAATGATAATTTAATGAGTTCTTTAAATTTTGTGGAAATTAGCAATACTAATGAGACTTGTGTTGGGCAGGATGTTTTATCATGTTCTTTTGATTCTTTGCTGAACCTTTCCACATATGATTATGAAACTTCTGGGCTTATAGAGGGGGAAGCAGATATTTATGAAACTGAGTTAGTTGATGCTGTAACTGGACGTTTTGTGACAGGTTATGGAAAACTTAAAATTCCAAAGTTGCCAAGCTATAGTTCATTTTACCCG
Source organism: Protopterus annectens (assembly GCF_019279795.1). Taxonomy (NCBI): domain Eukaryota; kingdom Metazoa; phylum Chordata; order Ceratodontiformes; family Protopteridae; genus Protopterus; species Protopterus annectens. The sequence continues at coordinate 831,441,361 of NC_056746.1, forward strand.
CCTAAAAATTCTGCTGTTTTAAGAGCTTTTGAGAATGTGTTACTTGGTAAAATAGAGGCTGAATATGTGAGTTTTATGAAAAAATACTTTGTTTATAACCTCACTAAAAATGAATGGAAAGCTTTGAAAGATATGCAAGCTGTTTGTGACACATATGCTTTTTGTCAAGCAGATAAAGGAGGGAATTGGGTAATTATGGATAGAACACATTATTTGAAAATGGTGTTTGATCTATTATCAGATGAACAAGTTTACATAGAGATGCCAAATAATCCTGTTTTGGAATTTAATAAAGCTCTCTTAGAGTTACTGGAGAGGGGAGAAAGACTGGGTTTTTTCAATAATAAAGATGTTAAAAAACTTTACATTGCTAATCCCAGGGATCCCAGTTTTTATGCTCTACCCAAACTACATAAAAATCATATTGACCCCCCGGGACGCCCTATAGTTTCATGTTGTGGCTGCTTTCTTGAACACATTGGTATATTATTGGACTCTATTCTTAAAAAAGAATTGGTCCATGTTTCTTCACATATTGGAAATACCAATGATTTTTGTGTTAAAATAAAGAACATGCAATGGGACAGTAAATTTTATTGGGCCACGGTGGATGTTAAGGCACTTTATACAAGCATAAAAAGAAAATGGGGTTTGGAAGCCATTCAAAATATTTTGGGGGAGGGCCCACGTACCTCATATATTATTTCACTGTTAGAATTTGCATTAACTCACAATTACTTTTGCTGTGAAGGGAAGATATTTTTACAAAAAGATGGTACTGCAATGGGTGCAAATTTTGCCCCCACGTATGCGATACTGTTTATGTCTTATTTTGAGAGTATTTTTCTGTATAGGTTAAAGTTTTTTCAGAACAATGTTGTGCTCTATTATAGATATATTGATGATTTGATTTTTATATGTACTGGTAGTACCGCTGAATTTGACGGTTTTATTACTAGTTTACATGATAATAAATTTGGTCTTGAATTCACTTATGTTCTGAATAGAACTTCTATTCAGTTCTTAGATATTTTATTATATGTGGATTCTCATAATAGAGTACAATATAAACCCTATAGAAAAATTACTGCAACTAACAATTTCCTTCATGCTACTAGTGCACATCCAAGACATTTGATTGAAGCTTTACCCTATGGCGAATTCAAACGCACGTTTGAGCATACCTCTGAAACTAAATTGCTAGATTTTGAATTTAGGATGGTCACAAATAGACTTTTGGAGAGGGGTTATTCGGAAACTTCAGTAAAGAACAGCAGTAATAGAGTGCGAAATTTTGACTCTTTTACTAGAAGGACAGATTTATTATACCAACAAAGGACAAATACATTTGTCACAAATGAAGAGAATAGAATTTTTTATGTTAGTAAATATTCTCCTTTTTCTTCCCCTCTCAAAGAAATAGTAGATTTTTTGTGGCCTTTTGTTCATCAAAATGATGAAATTGGTTATTTATTTCCTAATAAGGTCTGTTTCTCATTCGGTAGATATGCAAACCTGAAAGAGAAATTAAAATTTAAATCTGAGATTAGACTAAATAGGGAAAATGTTATTTCAGTAGTAAAGGGTATGTTTAAGTGTGGAAAATGTAGAATTTGTCAAAATGTCAGGAACCTAACAGGAGACTACATTAATGGCATTAAATATCAAGCTCTGGATACTTTTAACTGTAGATCTTGTGGAGTAGTTTATATTATAGGTTGTGGGTGTAATCCACCAAAATATTATATAGGACAAACTAAACGCCAACTAAAGTTAAGAATTATGGAACATATTGGTGACATCAGAAATAGGAGAATGGAAAGTCCTGTTTCCGAACATTTTCATATGTTACATAATGGTAAGCTGGACTCATTCTTCTTTTGTGCCTTGGCCAGACCTGATAGTTATACTAATGGGAATTTCTTATATAAATTATTAAAGTTGGAAAGTATGTTTATCCTTAACTTTGGTACTTTAAAACCTAAAGGTTTGAATTTAGAAAATAATTTAACTATTTAAATTATTTATCTACATGTAGAAATATGTCTAAGTTGTTTTTTTCTTAAAGCACTTTAGAAAATGTGTGTGTGTATGGTTTTCTCTGTTGTGCCCTTTCCTCTACATTTCATTTCATGGTGTTTTTTATAAATTAGTATAATTAACTAATTAATCAATTATGAAAATACATATAAAATGATGCAGTTACTTGTGAATGATTATTCCTTTGAAGGCTGTGGAAGCCGAGGTACCAGAATAAATTCCTTCTGTGCATCTGTTCGTGTTGGTCCTGCTTTTTATGGTGGTTTTGTACTTTGCTTGCTTCACTTGGTTGTGCTGTGTGTCAAATTTAACTAATGCATGCCTTGGTCTCACTCCAGAAAGATTCTGATCCAGCATGTACACTCCATAGGCCCTGCCATTTTTTTTTCACTCATATGCTGTCTAGTCCATTGAGTTTGAACATATGTCACATTGTCATTACCTTGCACTTCCTTGGGATCTCTAATTTCTTTTGATGTTTTTCAGTCAATCTCAGGCTTCTTGATGTGTCTGTTTAACTTTCAACATTTCAAGTTCAGGTTGTAGACTGATATCCTGTAGACTGACATTCTGTAGACCGACATTCTGATCCCTTAAGTCACCATACCATGACTATTGTTCTTCAATAGCAGGTGCATGTGAGCTAGCCTATCCAAACATCTCCTCATCCCTTCTTTTTGTCGGGGGCTATAAAGTTATCTGCTTTGTCCTTTATTTACTTGAATAGCAACAACTGCTCTTTCCATGGCAGAGAATCTTGTTCCCCTGTACTCTGAATATCAGATACCTTTGCAGGACTGTGCTCTTTTCATCTATCATGTTCTTGATAACCATGTCTAGACATTTCAAACCCTGTACACACACACACCGTTAGAAAAATATGTATTAGTAATATGCTTAGTGCATTCGAGGTTTGAAAAGGGTTAACACATTTATTCTATTTCACACTGCATAAATCTGTACAAACTGCCGAAGCATTCCAATCTTGTAATGTCATGAAATATGCGCAGTTATGATCTTTGCTTATGCTCTGGAAATTTACAGGGAAGCTTATAATTTCTGCTAGTGTCAGGAAAATAAATAGATGTATCACTTCTAATGTCATGAGATTTAGACAAAGGGTTATTGATTTTCCGCTTATGCCATGAGAAAATACACAGCTGCAGAAGCTATTGATAATAAAGACAAAAGGCTGCTTGAAAATACGAACTGCAATCAGCATTTATTTGTACCTAAGCTAGAAAAATACCTTGAAATGTAACATATGTATTAGAACTACACAATAGAAGCTTGTAGTGGGCTAAAGCCCCCAAGGTCAGGTTGTTCTTCTCAAATGTTTTTCATAAATCCAGTCATGTCAGCAGGAAATCCAAGTTACATTTTCTATGTAACACATAGTGAGTTTTAAATCTGAACATGTCAGCAGAAAATCTGAGTAACATCTGCTGTGGAACAATACAGAAAGTTGTGTCAAACTACGTAAACCATAGAAAGTAACATTTTGTAGAACAGTATAAGAGAAGTATACGTCCTGTTAGTAATTAGGCAAAATCCTGTATTTGCATGTTTTTGTCTCCTTGCTGCAAGTAATAAAAGGTGCCATACCTGAACCTAACGTGAATTGGTCTTTGAAGTTTTTTCCTTTGACAGATTGGTCCTTCGGACCGGAAACCCTCACTTCGCCTCGGATCAGACGGGCCGAGTGGTTGAAACCGTACGGTGAAGGAACCAAATCGGTTCTTCTTATTTGAAAAGCCCTCCTACTGAATTGTCATGCAAAAGAGGCCAGCCACTTTCTGATCTGCGACTGAAGGACGGGTTTTCACGAACCAGGTGATCAATCACGAAGGCTCAGGTAAGGTGAATCTACTTTTTTCTGTTGTAGATCAGGGACTAGATTTGTATTGTTTTTGTCAAGACTGTATTTTTACAAGTCAGGGACAGAAAAGAGTACTCTCTTGTCATAGATCAGGGAAAACAGAATAGGTAGGCAGTCATTCTGAAGAGACAATAACAAAATCCATGGTACCACGTTAAAAATAAGAGAGGTTACGTAACGATCAAAAGGGTAGAACAAAATGGGTAATAATTGCACAAAAAGACCCCAAAATCCGCCGTTAACCGAAGACGCAAAATACATGCAGTTGCAGCGCGCTGACAATATTAAATACTATTCAAAATGGGTTAATAAGTATGAATTCGATGGAAAATTAGAAAAATCCTCACTTAACAAACTTGTCAAACAGCTCAAAACTGATTCCAAAGGTCGGGTAAAAAAGCAACGTCAGTTAGGAATTCCTCAGGCACACAGGTGGATTGAGGAAGTGAACCGTAGGGAACAAAAGAACAACAATTCAAAAACAATGTTTTTAGATAAGGAGGACACTAATTTAGTAATAGCATTGGCTCCTCAGCCTCCCTTACCAGAATATGAAGCAAGTGAACAGGTTAGTCCACCCCTACTATATCCTGCTGTCACTGAAAATAGAGACATTACAAAAGCAAAACCCTTTATTAGAGATCCCATCGGGACCAGGTCTCGAACATGGGCAGGTAACTCGAATGAAGGCATTGAGTTATATCAAATGGTTAAGAATTCATGGTCTATGGGTGAAGAAGAAATATGGCCACTCATAGAAGTACCTAATCCTCAGGCAGGACAGGAAGGCCAGGACCCAACTATTCTAGTGTATAGACCCTGGACTCCGGAAGATATCCGGAAAGCCACTGAGGGAATTCCCCATCCAAAAGTTAATTTTAGAAAGTTTTCAGAAGATTTACAAGGAATGAGGCTAAGTTATAATTTAAACGAAGAAGAGGTAGAAAAGGTAGTTAGACAAATTGTGGGGCCAGATTGGCACATGATTACTGGCAACTGGAATCCCCGTGATGCTGCACACAGACCCCTCCCACATAGCAGCGCAGAACTAGACAACAGAGTAAAAGGTCTTACAGACCGCATCTCTGAGAAATGGAAGCCTAGGGCAGACTGGACTTGCATTAATCAATGCATCCAACAAGAAGGTGAGACTGTTGACTGATATTATGCCAGATTATTAGAATGTTTTAATAACCACTGTGGAATGCAGGTTCCTGAAGATCAAACACAAGATTCCCCATATGAACAGCAGTTACAAAATGCATTTTTAAAAGGCAGTATTGCACCCATAAGCAGTTTTATTACAAAACACATGGTAGATCATCATACAAGCAGGTTACAGTCATTACTTGAATATGCTAGGCATGCCAAAAGGCATTTTAATAGCAAAAAGAAAAAGAAAGCTCAAGTATTTTCTGTAGAAGATGGAGCAGAAGTTTATGTAGTACAGTCCGGAAAAAAGGGCAAGAAAAATGCCCAGGGAAACAAACAATCTGATCAGCGATCAGAGGACTTTGAAGGGTGAAAGGAAAGGGGAGAATGCTTTAAATGCGGTAAAAAGGGACACTTGGCAAGGGATTGCAAGAAAAACAAGAAGGCAACCACGGAAGACAAGGAGGCTGAGGGCTGACTATATGATAGTCAGGAATCACTAGAAGGGGATAACGGAGAAAGGACAAATGAGAATGTGATAGAAGGAGTAGAGGATGTGACAGAAGAGATAGAGGAAGTGCAGGAAGTTATGAACAGTGAAGAAAATGAAATATTAGACCTAGCTTTATTGAGCCCGGAGCTCTATTTAGCAGACACAAAACCAGAAGTTACACTTTTGGTAGAAGGGAGGGAGGTCAAATTCTTGTGCGACTCAGGGGCATCACGAACCCTGATACATCCCTCCAAACTGCCAGAAAACTCAGAGTCACCTGATTACATACTAGTAAAAGCAGCTAATGGACAGCTGTACGGGAGCCCCTCTCCCGTAACATTGCAATAACTGATCCTGTTTCAGGATTGACTCAGAGAAGCAAAATTGTTGTTTCTGCAAAATGCCCAGTAAACCTCTTGGGCAGAGACCTTATGCAGCTATTTGGTATAGCAGTAGTCCCAACCATGCAGGGTATGGAAGCACAGCGACAAATTGATACCTATGCAGTGCAATCGGAGGGTGAAATGTTTTATTGGTATAACCAAGACTTGGTTACGACTGGTCCAGGGGCTGTGACCAAAGAATTGATGAACGTAGCCATCAGCAAGTTCCCCTCCCTTGACATTGATAAGCAACACTTGTTGCACTGTACCCTGTATTATTGTAACACGCCAGGACCTGATAAGGAATATGAGCAAGAATTGTTTAGAAATCGTGCAAACAGATTGATATTACGTAATTTGTACTGGGACATAGAAGGGAACAGTGTAGCCAGCTGTTCATTGCCCCAGGAGTTCTTTGCACTCTATAAATCTAATCGTTTACCACATGTTAGCTTAACTAAGGACAGAAACACAGAATGGGCAGACTTAGGAGAAAATCTCATGAGATGGGAAAAACAGACAGAATTAGAATGGTCAGAGCAGGGAATACAAATACAGACTCTGAATTGGATAACTCAGACCCACCCAGCCGTACACTTGCAGTCTAGCAAGGACAGCTGATTAGCACTCCTATTAAAGGAGGAAGAGAATGCCTTACAGAATATACCAGAAGCTCTCTGGTCAACAGGAAAGTCAGATGTAGGACTTGTTCGTACAGCAGGGCCAGTTACTATTATGCCAAAGGCAGCATTTAGACCACAGAAGAGACAGTATCCCTTAAAAAAAGATGCAGAGGTAGGAATCAAACATATTATAGCAGCTTTACTTAGGGAAGGGGTGCTGGTGGAATCTCCTGATTCACCATGTAACACACCCTTATTTCCTGTTAAGAAAGCAAATGGAGAATGGCGTATGGTCCAAGATTTACAAGCTGTAAATGACGCAGTAATACCAAGAGCACCTACGATGCCAGACCCACACACCCTGTTGAATGATTTAAAACCTCAACAGCAATATTTTTCTGTGGTAGACATCAGCAATGCATTCTTTTTGATACCGATACACCCTGACAGCCAGTATTGGTTTGCATTCACATTTCAGGGGAAAAGGTATACATATACGCGACTACCACAGGGATATTGTGAAAGATCAACAATATTCTCACAAGAAATGGCAAGCAACTTGGCGGGATTTACCCCACCAAGAGGCAGTCAGATTTTACTTTATGTTGATGATATCTTGCTGGCGGCCCCCACCCAGCAAGATTGCAAAGAAGATACCATAGCGCTATTACAATTTTTAGCTGCTGAAGGACATAAGGTAAACAAAAATAAACTACAGCTTTGGAAAAAACAAGTCAAATACCTAGGATATGTGATATCCAAAGAGGGTAGAACATTAGATGAGGACAGAAATGTAGCAATTTTGCAAGCACCAAAACCCACTACCAAGAAGGAAATGATGTCCTTCCTGGGTACAACTAATTTTTGCCGGAGCTGGATTCCAAACTATGCCTTGGAATCTGCACCTCTGACTGACCTGATATATAAAAAGCCTATGGCTGCACAGGATTTGTTACAATGGACACCAGAGGCAGTATCTGCTTTCTGCAAACTGAAACAGTTAATAGCATCCTCATTAGTTCTGGGATTACCAAACTACCATAAACGTTTTTTCCAAACTGTAGATTGTAAGCAAGGTTATATGACATCAGTGTTAACACAACAGCATGGGGACAAGCAATGCCCCATTGCTTATTATTCATCACAGCTAGACCCAGTGGCACGGTCTTTATCTCACTGTGTACAAGCGGTAGTTGCAGCTGCAATGGCAGTACAGGCTTCGGCCTCAGTAGTTTTATTACACCCTCTCACTTTGAGAGTGCCTCATGCAGTCGCAATTATTTTACTGCAAGAGAAGGTAGCATATCTTTCCCCTGCTAGGCATCTTTCCTGTATAACTATATTGTTGAGCCAACCTCACATGACAATTGAATGATGCATGACTTTGAACCCTTCTACCTTGCTCCCAACCCCTGCAGATGGCACACCACACCGCTGCCTGCAGGTGATTGAGAAAAAAACACTACCTAGAAAAGATCTCACAGATGTCCCCTTGGATGATGCCGAGGTGACATACTACGTGGATGGTTCGTGCAAAAGGGGTCCTGCAGGACAGAACCTAGTAGGATATGCAGTAGTTTCTGATACTGAGATTATAGAAGCAAAACCTTTACCACACAACCTATCTACACAGGCAGCAGAATTGATTGCCTTGACACGGGCATGTACCTTAGCAAAGGGTAAATGTGTGAACATTTTTACTGACAGCCAGTATGCTTTTTCTACTGTACATGTTTTTGCACAACAGTGGAAAAAACGAGGAATGATAACATCTACTGGCAAACCTATCAGTCATGCACAGTTTATTTTAGATCTTTTAGAATCTATTCAGTTACCTCAGAAAGTAGCTATTTGTAAATGCACAGCTCATATGAAGCAACAAGATAGGATTTCAAAAGGTAATGCGAGAGCTGATACAGCTGCAAAACAGGCAGCTTCAGAAGTATTTCTTTTAAATGAGAAACTACAACCCTATGAGATTTTAGACTTAGAAATGTTAAAGACAATGCAGACACTCACTATGCAAGCTGAAAAAAAAAGATGGATAAAACGAGGAGCAATTCTCGAAAAGGGGCTGCACATCTCTAAAGAAGGGAGACCGATACTACCATCTAATTTGTTTAGATATGCAGCGTTGTTGAGCCATGGGCAATGCCATGTCTCAACAGGGGGGATGGTACAGCTGGTGAACCGAGTGTTCACAACATATGGATTTACAAACTATTCTAAAAAAGTTTGTTTGATGTGCCAAATTTGTAACAAACATCATGCACAAGGGGCGTTAAAGCCCAAGCAAGGGAGTTTCCCTACACCACCATATCCATTTCATACTATCTGTATGGATTTCATAGAATTGAACAAATGTGAAAATAAGAAGTATTGTCTTGTCATTGTAGATATGTTTTCCAGATGGGTGGAAGCCTTTCCGACCAAAAATCCAGACGCAGCTACGGTAGCGAAAGTCCTTGTTAAAGAAATCATCCCTAGATTCAGCATTCTGGAAAGGATTTACAGTGACAACAGTACACACTTTGTAAACCAGACCATACAACAGTTAAGTAAGCATTTTGGCATTTCTTTAAAAAATCATTGTGCATACCATCCGCAATCTGCAGGGCTAGTTGAGAGGCATAATGGAACTTTAAAGAATTAGTTAAGAAAATTAATAGCAGAAACAGAAAAGAATTGGGTGTACTGTCTGCCCCTGGCACTCTTGAGCATGAGAACTGTTCCGACTGCAAAAGGATTGACTCCTTTTGAAAAACTATTTGGAAGGGCTTATTTTATACCCCAGTGGAAACCTCTCATGCCCGCAGACCAGGAGGCTGACTGTACACTAGCTGAATATATGAGAAATCTGTTGAATTCTAAACATCTGTTGCAGTCAAATTCGGTTTCAGATAAAGAACAGACCGAAACATTGGAAGTGGCAGTGATCCTTGGGGATTGGATCTGGGTGAAAACCATTAAAAAGAAGAATTGGACATCACCAAAGTGGGAAGGTCCATATCAAGTGCTTCTGTCGACACCCACTGCAGTCAAAATCGCAGAGCGAGCCTCGTGGATCCACCTGACACACTGCAAACTAGTTAAGAACTTTGAACTGGACAAAAATCTTACCTATCTATCGGGGCCCTCAGCACAAAGTCTGGCTACAAAGTGGGGTCAGATCAATAGGACTGATCCGTCTCAACCCCAGTGAAGAAACCATTGGTGCTGAAGGTCCTATTAGGGCAGAGAGTAAGACCACATGTTAAAAGTAAAAATGATAGAATCTAGAAAAATCCAAACAGAGCTACTCGGAAGAGTTGGAGAAAATAGGAATGCAAAACAACCATTTCCTCAGAAGTATTCCATAATCATTTTGTTAACTGTACTAGTGACAATAATCTTTTTGTTGTCATTCCCTTTCCCAGCCACACAAACTGAACTGAATAAATGTGAAGAGTTGCACATAGATTGGCATCCAAACTTCAATACTTATCAGGCAATCAAATATGTGTATGCTGAGACTTTCAATGTTTCAAATTGCTGGATTTGCACAGCTTTGCCAACAGCATACGGGGGGTTATTGTTAACTTCAGTCCCCCTAGGGGTCAATGAGACCAGGGAAAACTTGATTCATGATACATCAACTATTACAGCACAAGATAAAATAGCATTGCATTTGTCAGTTCCACAAAAGGGAACTGTGTGTTTTTATAAGAATGATACAGTTCAGGTGGGTTGGAGCAATTGCAATGTGACTGTTCCTTATAAATGCTACACTAAAGTTAATAACACAGGTTTTTATTGTAATACAAACTATGATTCATTTTTTAAATTGATGCACAAAACAATTGAAGAAGTAAGACATGATTTTGTTCTCTATAAACAACTGTCTATAATTGACAGAAAAATGTTTCACGCAGGACAAGTATATATTCATAATAAAGTTACTACTAAAGTAGAAGATTGTTATTTTGTATGTGGTAGAAAAGCATATAAGTGGTTACCTGAGAATTGGTCCGGCAGTTATTTTTTGGGCAACCTGGTTCCGGCCATAAGACACACAACAGTTTTACCTCGAGGAAAAATTTGAAATGTTCGAGAAGCCATCAAGAAGCCTGTCAATCCAGTAGGACAACTCGATGCACCCTGGAAAAATCATCACGCTGTGGGTGATGGACTGACACACATGGACTTCAGTGATTCTGTTATATCGTGGGCAGGTATATTACCAGCATATGGAGCAGTGAAATCAATCTGGGAGCTGAGAAAACTGTCTAAACTTCTCAAAGTAATGAGCAATGCAACCTTTTCTGCTCTAGAGTTGGTGACTGATGAACTGAATGCCATGAGAACTGTAGTGCTTCAAAACCGCATGACTCTCGACTTCACCCTAGCGGCGAAAGGCAGTACTTGTGCTTTAATCCAGGAGGAGTGCTGTTCATATATTCCTGACCATAAACACGAGATAGGCAATCACCTTGAGGTAATTCAGCAAGTGTCGGCCATGACCAAACCAGGACCAAACCCATTGACAGACTTTTTCCAGAAATTATTTGGGGGGTGGGGCAGTATCCTAATGAACATTCTGATTGCCATCTGTGTAGGAATGATCCTACTGGGGGTATGTGGTTTCTGCTGCATCCCCTGCATGAAAAGATTGATTAAAGACTTTATAGACATGTCAGTTTCAGAAACCTTATATCAAGGTGCTGAATTTGAAGAACTGTTGAAAAATTGAAAATGCTTTCATAAGTTTAAACTGAATGACTCTCTTAACTGCAAATCCTGAGTAGAAAGAGGTTAGGGGAAGAAAAACTGTTTATGCTTATTTTTGAAAATAGAATAAAGTATTAAAAGGGGGGAAATGTTAGAAAAATATGTATTAGTAATATGCTTAGTGCATTCAAGGTTTGAAAAGGGTTAACACATTTATTCTATTTCACACTGCATAAATCTGTACAAACTGCAGAAGCATTCCAATCTTGTAGTGTCATGAAATATGCACAGTTATGATCTTTGCTTATGCTCTGGAAATTTACAGGGAAGCTTATAATTTCTGCTAGTGTCAGGAAAATACTAAATAGATGTATCACTTCTAATGTCATGAGATTTAGACAAAGGGTTATTGATTTTCCGCTTATGCTATGAGAAAATACACAGCTGCAGAAGCTATTGATAATGAAGACAAAAGGCTGCTTGAAAATACGAACTGCAATCAGCATTTACTTGTACCTAAGCTAGAAAAATACCTTGAAATGTAACATATGTATTAGAATTACACAATAGAAGCTTGTAGTGGGCTAAAGCCCCCAAGGTCAGGTTGTTCTTCTCAAATGTTTTTCATAAATCCAGTCATGTCAGCAGGAAATCCAAGTAACATTTTCTATGTAACACATAGTGAGTTTTAAATCTGAACATGTCAGCAGAAAATCTGAGTAACATCTACAGTGGAACAATACAGAAAGTTGTGTCAAACTACGTCAACCATAGAAAGCAACATTTTGTAGAACAGTATAAGAGAAGCATACTTCCTGTTAGTAATTAGGCAAAATCATGTATTTGCATGTTTTTGTCTCCTTGCTGCAAGTAATAAAAGGTGCCATACCTGAACCTAATGTGAATTGGTCTTTGAAGTTTTTTTCCTTTCTCACACACACACACACACACACACACACACACACACACACACACACACACACACACACACACACCTTTATTGGGTTTCATTTTTGATTGCTTGCCCAGTTTCATCAAAAAGGCTGTAACAAAAATCTGTTTCTCCAAAATTAATATACTAAAAGTAGCAAACCACTACAAATTTCAACTTTTGAAGTATTCACTACAAGAGGTGCTTAGGGAAACATCCACTGATTGCCATTCCATTACCAAGAAGTCTGGCTTCAATACCTTCTGACATTTCTGTAACAGACACAATGAATAGTATGGGTCTAGACTAGATGGCTCATGTCAAATGGCAAAGTCAGCTGAAAAACATGTCAGATAAAAAAAAATGGGCAAAGCTATAATACTCGTACATGGAGGATAATGTGTTCCTTATTCCTTTTATATAATATAATCTACACCAAGGTCACTGTACCTCAGCAGAAAGAGGGGAAACCCTTTAAAGGTTTTGCCACTGGCCATACTTCACATCCAGTACCACCATCTGCCTATTTTTACACTGACCGTGTATCATATGGCTAATAAAGCCTGGCCTTATACCCATCCTTCTGGTATAAGAAGAGTTACTTTTATTTGTGGCAGTATTCCACCTGCCATATCTTTTGTGTCCTAATTTCTACTGCAGTCTCCAATGTTGAACCATGTCAAAATCATAGAATATGTTTACTGGAACACTTCTGTCAAATTCCCTTGAAACTTAGTCATAAAAGCAGATCAAAATCAACAGACAGTCTCTTTTTCTTGCACATATTGCTGTTTAATATGACAACTTGTCCTCTTCTCAGAATATTCTCAATTATATTTCCTTCCACCATTTTTACACTAGCAGGTGTGTAGTTCCCAATATTTATTTAATTATTTTATTTTATTTTCATACGTTAACTTGGATAGTACAACTGAGTGACATACATCTTTCTCAGTGGAGTCCTATGAAGAAAAGCTCCACAGTAATACACATTTGTAAATTATTTACAATCAACGGTAACAACAGACCCTATTGGAGGACATAATACAAGTACTTAAGTATACAATGGTGAAAAATATAGATAATATATGCATTGGCTACTCAATGAGGTTGGATATAATTTATATTTTTACCTGTGTAGTAGGAAGAGTTAATTGTAAAGGATGGGGGGGGGGGAGAGAAAGAGATAGAGAGAGAGAGAAATACATTTAAAGATTTAGCAAAGAAAGACTGTTTCAGTGTGCTTAGTGGTAATCATGTACATCACAAAATGGCTGGAGTTTTCTAGATGTTGCTCTGTTGTGAATTTAATGCAGTTTTTTCTGCCCTGATCTCAAGTGGTCCTAAATATCATCTGGTAGCTATAGTAGTTGAATAAAGTGAGTTTCTGTTCCTGTTGTGAGATGTTGTGGTGACTGCTTAGTATTGATTGAGACTGAAGGGGCATTTGAAGGATTATATTTGAGAAAAGGTGAATTAGGGACAAATTGTTTTGTTTTTCTGGGGGGGTTCAATGAATATGGTACTTATGGGTTTTAGATGTAATAGAAATGTTCTATTTTTTTTTTAGAGCTAGCCAATGTGTATTCTGAAATGGCTGATAGTAGTGACCCTTATCCAGAATATTAGCAGCAGATTTGGACTGCATCATTGCAGCCTGCACTATTGTAACTTTTGAAGGTTAGTGAGTATTGGGGAGACATACAATTGGGTGGAAGTAAGAACGTTTGTGCAACAATGGATCAGACATGTTGATCTATATAATGTTTCAGAACAAAGAAAGCACTCCCTATATTCTTTGGTACAGTGCCTATCATGTCTTCACATCTACTGGTAATTGTTGGGGACTAACATCAGTACTTAACAAGGTACATCACTTCACCTCTGATTTTTGTGATACCACATTTGAAGACCTAGATGTTCAAATCACCATAAACAAGAGAAATTACCACTTCACAACTAGCTATAGAACACATTATATGTATCCTTCTAAGCACAATATATGCGTCATCTGAAATCCCCATTAAACCAATACCGTTCTACTGGGAGAACTACATGCTGTGAACCAAAGGAACAAGCTAATTTAGTGCAAATTTTATTCTTCCCAACATTATAGCTGTTCCTCAGATTCCACAATCCCAGCCACCCCTTTAATTACCATGGCACACTTTTCCTAATTTTCTCAGTCTGCTCAAAAGCTAAACACACCTCATACATAAGCCCTAACAATATACCAGGTTACCTGATAAGCAACTTAATATGGCCTATCTGAACCCCTACTTAAGCTCTTTAATCTAAACCTCTCCAAGTGGGAGACGCAGACTTATTAGTCTCACTAGCCACAGATGTGAAGCTATCAAGCATATTATCTCATTTCTCATTAATCTGTACTATGAAACTCTCTTAACCTTGGAACTTCACCAATTTAGCTTTGTGAGAGAAAGTTCTGCCTCTTTACTCTTATAAATATCTTTTGAAAAGTAATATAATTAATTTATTCCTGAATAGCAGGAGGCTAATTAACACCTTTGCCTCCTGAGATCTTCTAAGTCAAGAAACCACTTGGTTCTTGATAGCTTTTCTCCAATTTCCTCCACTGAAAATACACTTAATTAGATTTATAATTTATGACAAATGGTGTGAGTGAGGGAACCGTTCACTCATTTAGTGGCTTTCCATTGACACATGACAGCATACTGCTCGTTTGTGATATTTGTCGCATCTCTGCAAATTTTATGTGTATAATAATTTTACAATATTTCAAAACAATATTAATCTATAAAACTATTTGTATTGGGTGGCAATTATCAGTGACAACATTGTGTGCCTTAATGTTTTCTATAATATGGCTCCATTTGCTCACTGGTATGTCACACGTTTTTATGAAATTAATGCAGTTATGCATTAGTCATAACTGCTTTACAAAGAGCATTTATATCTCAGAATGTCTTCACATTACTCACTGCTTGAATAAACCACCCCAGCATGACAGTATAATGTTCAGTTTTTCATTATTAATGTAAACAGGAAATGCATCCTATTTTTTCATAACTTTTTGTGAACACTCCTTAATACCTGCAGCTCTGCACATCTCATGCTGGCCATTTTATTGTCATGCTTACCAAGTCTTGGCAGCATGTAGATGCCGCCTTGCTTCCTTAGGTTTATATATGTACCTTTACCAGGACTTCAAAAATTAGAGTTTGAAAACAGTGATGAGTATACCAGGTTCAGGAATACAGGGGAGTCTTCTGCAAAGACAAGTATACTTTTACAGGATACACAGAAACTCTACTTTCCTGGCATCTATGCTGTTATAAGAAGCAATGAATTAAGCAGTAGATATCAGTTATGCAAACAATGCAGCATATCTGGACCACGCCAAAACCTTTGTTACTATCCCTCATACAGACATTATGGACAGACTTGTAAATCAGCACGTAAATCTTTAATGTTTGTAGCTGGTTGCCTGACAAAACCCATGTGGTCAGAGTTGCTTACAAAAGTAACAAGTTGTATACCATAAGCTTCAGTGCTGGGCCCTCTCTTATTTGACATCTTTTTCTCTGACCTTCAGGCCAACGTTCATGACCTATTAGTATCCAAGTTTGTATACCATTGTATATTGGGCATTGTTACATGATTTCCCACTGACTCACAATTGCTTCAACTTGGCATAGATCATGTTAACAGTTGGTGCAAGACAATGATGTCAAACTAAATCTGAAAAATTTGGCATAGTTCATTTTGGTTTCCCATGACATATAAGTTTTATACCCCTCCAATCAGATGCTGTTGTAAAGGAGCTAGGTGATCTTGTTGATAATCCCTTATCATTTGACCATTATGACTTTACAGTCATTTGAAAAGCCTCCTGTCAACTTGAGAGACCTCAGAGACTAGTACCTAAAAAGATATTTGACCTCAACAATTTTAGTTATCAAGACAGACTGGTAGCCTTCACTCTGTACTCAGTCTCTTATAGACTCTTTTTGTAGAGATCTCTATCAAACCTTTCAAGCCACAAATTATCCAAACCTGTTTGACCTCCTATTCCTTCACATAATACATGGTTCCTTAAATACCTAGCTAAAGGAGCTAAACCTTTATTAGCAGATATATTCCTATCCCAATGTATCCCTCACCTCTGCAAAAACTTCCGTTATATGTCATGTAGGTTAGCACCCGGAATGCCTTCAAGGTAAATCTAAATAATTTAATTTGCAGTTACAAGTTTTTCCTGGTCTATCATGTCTTCACTCCTTGAAACTGGAGGGATCTTTTGAATATAGTTTTTGGCTATGCTTGAAGGTCTGTAGACTAACTGACTAGTATGGAATCATGTTGATCTATTAACAGCTGTTTTTTTAATGGCTAACTGATTGAAAAAGAATGTGTTGAAGCACATTTCATTGAACCCCGGAGATAATTTCTTTGCAGGGGACAAGGCTCCCAGTCTTTCAATCTGCGGGGGAACATCCCCCAACCCTGAATTTATATACCTACTCTGAGATTGCAAAACAGTGGAGAAAAGGGAAAAGCCACTGTTTCCAAAAGGGGTTTCAGCACAATTTTTTTCAATTTATTGGCAGTCAAACAAATGGTTGTCAGTAGGTTGACTGTATCTCACTATACCTACCTGTGAACCTATGAATCTGTGAAACTAGTTTGTGATAGGTTTTACTTATGGTGTAGTCCACATATTTATAAATGTAAATTTTTTTTTCAATTATGACACCAATTAGTTTATTATGCTCAATTAATTGTATTAGATTATTGTTAAATTGTATAACAGAAAAGTTTAGTTTTTGTATTTTTGTAGACTTACTGGCTTACAAAATAAGTTTGGCTTTGCTAGCATTTAAAAGTAGATGAGAATTTATTAGCCGTTGGTCTAAAGACATAGTCCCCGGGATTCATGAAGCTTGTGCCAAGCGCCGGAGTAGCACCGGCAATCTAGTGCCAAATATGGCCGCTGAACGATTCAGGTACGAGCTGTTTCCACGTGCACTGCCAGAGTATGCCAGAGCTGTGCAGCTCCCGGCACATGTATGCTAATTACCCCATACGCAGCAGTGTAGCATGCAAATGAAGGTATATAGCGGTTCATGAAGTGGTGCAGGTGTAGTGTAAGCATGAAGAAATGTACACCAAAAAAATGGTTTACATTTTTTCAAATATAAAACCGGAGCCATGAAAGCGGACCAAACTTACATATTATAATGTTGATATATGCCAATGGCTAAATATATAGCCAATGGCATAAAAAACATGCACAACACATAAAAAATAACATTTAATGTCATGGCCACACTAACACAAAGTAAAACCGCAGTACATTGGTGCACAAACGGGATCACAAGGAAAATATTAGATGTCATAAAACTGCAATGTAACACAATTCATGAATTCCCCATAATAGTCAATGGCACGCATGCTACACCACAACCATGGTGCAAGGGTTGCTAAGGGTCTGTGACAGTGTTCTGCGCAGTAACTAGGAATTAGTAGTCAATGCCATGCAAATGAGTCAAGTAATACTGAATCGCAAATGCCCCACCAGCGTAAGGATGTACCACACAGCGTAGCGGTACAACACCGAGGAGTGGTCTGGAGGTAAACATGACACCTTAGCTGTGAGCACATTGGATCATTGCTAATCCAAGTTGCCTGTTGCTAAGCAAAGCCGCAGGATAGGGGTGTGGAAGTAGCCATAGCCTTGCTTAGCTGAGAGCACAGACGGTAACCGAAAGTGCATGTGAACGTGGATGAAAACGTGCTCGAAACCCAGTAAATGGCTGTGTGCAGCGTGCACCACAGCTGAAACAGGATTGGGTACGTGAAGACAATAAGGAAATGGTGCAGCATAGTAATTGGAGTACAAATGAGTAATTAACACCTAGGAACTCACAGTGGGCCATTGACAACAGCTAACAAGACTGCTAGCAGCTACCTGCAGAACAGGAAAGGGAAGGTGCTGTACAGCAAAGAAAAGAGAATTGTCACAGCAGAACAAAGAAAGCTTGCAGTAGATCAGCTACATAACACATTTCCCAACACAATCCCGGGTTGTGAAAGTACAAAACAAGAAAGCCGGCAGCTAGATGCATGCCTGACAATGGGAGGGGAATCGGGTTGAAAAGTGAAGTAAAGGGCAATAGATGAATCACAGCAGCCAAGTGTAAGTCAACAACAAAGGCCCCACAATAGCAGTACCTGCTGTAAAACCAATAATTAAGATACGCTGCAGCTGAAATAGCACATACACACCCAATTACACCAGCATCATCCATTGCACAATAAGGTGTGATAGCCCCACTCACACACTTGTGCATTCCCAGACACTCTGCACCATTGGTGTATACAGACGGGGAACTTTTAATATGCACATGTTAGGGGCCACCATAGCTTTGATTCACCAGCATGTGTTGGAGACTGACGGTGGTGTGGAGGATGATGCTGACAACCATCTCAGACACCGGAGGAGGAGAAGAGTGTTCAGACCCAGGGTAACTTACCAGGGGCTACATGATCTGGAGATAGTAGAGCATTACAGGGTGGACAGGGACATCATACAGCAACTTGTTGAGCTGTGCCTTCCACACCTCAGAGCCAGAAGTAACAGGGGGGGAACCCATCCCAGTGGACATGAAGGTATGTGTAAGCTTGAGAATACTAGCCACAGGTACCTTCCAAAGGCCAACTGGGGTTATCATGGGGATCAGCATCCAGGGTACTCCAACAGTTCCTGGATGCCATGTTACCACATGCCAGTGAGCACATATACTTCCCCCGAACGCAGGAGGAGTTGGCCAGCAATATGCGTATCTTCCACCGTGTGGCAGACTACACGGAAGTACTGGGTGCAATAGACTGCATGCACATACACATCAAGTCACCACCTGGTGAGCAGGGTAGGCGCTACATAAACTGCAAGGGATACCCCTCCATCAACTGCCAGGTCGTGTTCAATGCCCAGGGCATTATCATGGATGTGTGTTCTGGCAGCCCTGGAAGCTATCATGACTCCCACATCTGGCATGCCTTTCAGCTGTATCAGGTATTTGCCAGGGGGAACATCTCATATGGCCACCTGGTGGGGGATGCTGGCTATGCACTGGAACCATGGATGATGACTCCCATCAGAAATGCATACACAGCCACGCAAGAATGCCGTAATGAGGCACACACAGAAACCAGAATCATCATAGAGTGCATGTTTGGGATGCTGAAATCATGGTTCCGTTGTTTGGACATATCTGGTGGAGCCTTGCAGTTCTCTCCAGGCACGTATGCCCACATCTTCATAGTGTGTCCCATGCTACACAATATGATCCTGCGGAAACAGCTGCAGCAGGGACAGAATGGTGAAGGCCCTCACAGCCCAGCACCATTGCCAAGGGTCCCACAGGCACAGAGGGACTCAGACCATTAACACCCTCTGCTAGCCCCAGTAGGCAGACGGAGGCGTGCCCAGTATGCCCATGCCTTGGCAAAGAGGGAATGTATATCACACACACTGACAGTGTAGGCACTCATGGACTGACACCCTTCTCCACCTGCACACACAGCAAACATAGATCACACACACACACACACACACACACACACACACACACACACACACACACACCCACACCCACCTGTAAATTGTCATGTATAGGTGGTCTACTGTGTGCATCCTACATAGGTAGCCCTCAACTATTGTACACACAACTGCCATTGGCACAAGGTAAGTCAATACCTGAACAGTAAATTAAGCTATCAGTATGTGTCCATACTGTATGTAGAGGTTCATAGATACATAGGTAGGTACATGCCTAACAGCCCAAGGCCACTCATAAGCATAGGCAAATAGTGTCTGCTGTTGCCACCCCATCGATTAACTAACTGTCCCTCTGTGGAGCAGAGCCAATTTCGGGATCCCTGGGGTGTATCCACTGCTCCCCACCTACTCTGCAAGGATTCCCTGGAGTGTTAGTGAGATGTTTTGTATAATGTAATCAGGGATGTAGTTCCAAATAATGGGGAGTATCCCTGACAGGAATCTTCTCAGATGTTTACATGTTACATAGTATACCTTAAACACAGTTTGCATATATAGGTAGTATTCCACAGAATAATAAACATGTGGAACACACAACCACTGAAATGTGCGTAAATCACCCTTGCACTACCAGTGCCTGCTCTGAGAGGTAAAATACCACTTCCAGGATTAGAACACGCAACCATGTACACAATCTTCACAATAACATACCACTAAGCTACCTGAGATGTACCAATGGCAGTTGTGTATACTGACAGGATAAAACACAAACGGTAGGAATGTGTGAAAATAGAACAAACCAGCATGTACCCAATGAAAGGTGTATGTTTTATATACATATATATATATATATATATATATATATATATATATATATATATATATATATATATATATATATACATCAACATATATATAGAGAGAGAGAGGGAGAGATAGAGATATATGTCGATATATGGGGATATACATATATATGTAGATATATAGACAGGTTAACAACATCTACATAACCATGGAAGTACATATAAATGGGATACCTACCACATACCGACTGCTTGACATATCGATGTATATAATCACGAGGCTTAAAGTCCAAAAGAACACAGTACTGAAACACCAGATGCATGAGGTTTAAAATCACGATGTTAAGGGACAGTTAGTCAGTGCTTCTGGTGTTGCAGTTCAGGTAGGTTAGTGTGTGTAAGTGTGTTTCTGAGGGCTGTAGTGTGTGTAAGTGTGTGTTCTGAGTGTGGTGTGTGTTCCTGGGGGACTGTAATGTGTGGGTTTGCTTTGTGCATCTGTTTGCGTGATCTAGGTGATAGAATATTAAAGTAGGGGGGATGTGGGGGGCGCAGACACCCACATGACAGGGAGTAGGGGGGCTTGCCCACCTGCTCATATGTAGTGTAGGATGGTTTGTTTGGATGAGGTGGGTAGCAGTGTGTCTGTGTGCGCGCGTGTGTGTGTTCCATGTTCATGTTACTTTCATGAGTTACTGTCGCTGTCGGTAATGTGAGGTATGGGAGTCTGGGCCTGGTACTGTGGGTGTCAGAACTGTGTGGTTTCGGGATTCCATAGGTATCCCGTATACAGCGGTTGAAGTGTTCATATATGAGTATAACATGGACCATAGCAATCACACATTCCGCCACAACCAACCTTTATGAACAAAGGATATGGAGAGTATATGCCTATACACTATTACAAATATGTGCTATGGACATGAGCCAATGATAGAGTTACCACCTGTCCCACTTTGAGAGGGACAGTCCCCCTTTTGGCGGTTGTGTCCTGACCAAATATATTAAATGTGACAAATGTCCTGAGATTGTAGGACATAATTATGTCCCATATGTAATGTAATAGTTGCATACAATAGTTCTTTCTGTATCTAAAATACCTACATGTTACAAGAAATAGGATAAGCAACTAAACTGCTACAAGAATAATAAGCTTATATTTAGGCAAAAAAGGAAAGTTCTATCCCTTGTACTGACTGTGGGTTTGTGTTGGCCTGTAAGATCTGATGTGTGTCCCGAAAATGTCCCACTATGGCCATATGAATAGGTGGCAACCCTAGCCAAAGATGGTCGGTCACTAACACAACTACAATGACTGCAAATACCTATGACAGAAATACACAGCTTTCATGTAGCAACACTTTATTACATTCCGATGTATTGCTGAAAGGATTCAAGGACTAACATCACCTGCATGCTATACAGGAACCACTTAACAGTGCCTTAATGAATCAGCCTGCAATTACCATAGTATTAGTCCACTAAAGGATAGGTGTTCAAATAGGGAAGGAACCCTCACGCACATATCGATTATGTATAAAAGCAGTTACTACACATCTATACCTGCTATGCACAAACCTGCATCTGCTATGTACACCCACCAACATCACCACCACACCCAAACAAATTACAATACAAACTGTAATAACATCACAAATCATTCACTCACTGTATGACATCTGCAGAAGCCTTAACATACCTTGTCAGAGACACACTAACATGGCCCTATGTGAAATAGTTGCTGTTATACAATGGAACAGCTGCTGATGTTACAGGGTTTGTTTGCCCTAATTCCGTTTTAGAGGGCTGTGTGTACACCAGGAAGTGTTACCAATTACTGAGTAACAGCACATTATGGTACACATGTACACCAAATCAAGGATGTCTGTTGAGCACACTGTAAACCACAAAACAGCCATACAGCTTTGAGCTGTCCAAACATCCTTGTCAGACTGAAACATCTGCAGAAGTATCATGTACAAACAAACCCTGCATAAGTAGCAATGTTCTGAAATATAACAGCTGTACTCACATGTAGAACAAAATCATCTAGCCATTACACACAATCCACGGGAGTCAAGAAGCTAATATATCTCTGTCTGTCTCCATATAGCTGTTGAAATACATCACAAATAACACATCCAGGCTGTCTTCCTCGAAATTAAGGTAAACGGACAATGCCCAAAAGTAGTACGCAGTTATACACCACTGTTGCCATGGTATTGGCTAATGGAGTAGCTGCACAGCTGATGTGCATCTAATTAACTACTTTGGAACACCAAATGGTGGTCAGGATAGCACATATTACCGATATTTAACTAGAAAAGGATGGCTTATCACACATTCAAACCGTCCGTATATACCAGCAGAACGTTACAAAGAAGATCGAAACACAAACTGAAAAGGATTGAATCAACAGTCAATGACACCTCGGGTTACTAATAAGGTATGTTTATACTCAGTATGTCTGTGTATTTAGTACCTGTTCTGTAATATTTAAAGTGCACACAATCCATACAGTGGAAACAGTTATCTTGTAGTGATGTATTGTTGAGCATAGTAACGCTTGTAGTATTTATGTGTGTACTGCTGTAGGTCACAAGGCAAACACTGCATACACCACAAGGGATGCTATATAAGGGATTTGAACACAAATATTCCTCACCAGCCACTGTCAGTGGCAGGGCTGGACCAACAAGTATGTGCTATAACAGGGGATAGTATATGTTGATATATTGTAACAGTAGCCATATGTATGGGTGTATTACTGAGAATAACATGTCGAAGGTTGGCCCACTGTGCAATTATGATTTGCATTGTGGGATATTGTGCCAATAACTGTGTAATGTACAGTTTTGTAGGCAGATATGTATTACAAGTTACATAGCATTACTGTTATATTAGGCAAACATTAGTTATGTCTAGTGGCATTTACAATACACAATAACATGATACATATGACTTGTAGTCACCCGACAGTTTATCAGCATGATAGCAAAGTAAAATGGAAGAGCTAGTTAACTATCCATGCACATAAGACATGTAATAAGTGCAAAGGTAGGTACTAGGCTGTCTTACCAAGGGTATTTATAAGCCTAGCTAGAGTGTGTTGGCTTTCGCCACCCCCATAGGTTAGTTCCCTGTGCCTCTGTCCAGCAGAGCCACTGCAGTAATCCCCGGGGTACATGTCTGTCTCCCATCCACACGTCAAAGTTTCCCTTGAAGAGTGCTAGTGAGGGGCCCTGCCTGATGTACATTGCAATCATGTTCCAAAGCATGGGGAGTGTCTGGGTCAGGAATCTATCCATCCAGCACGTCCTAGTCATCATTTTGGTTAGGTGTATATCCCTAGAGCATGTGGCTCTCAGGGGCCTCTGTTTAGGTGGAGCATATCCAACAATAGTGGGTTGGACATGGGCCTTGTATGTCAAGCAGAGATTACCTGTGAGTATGCGGTATGCAATCAAGTACAGCTGGAGTTTCTTAGGTTGGGCTGCATAGGTCATCTGTTTGAGGTCAGTAATCCTCTTGGTGTGGTACTGTTGTGGTCTTCCAAGCTGTTGCAGTTGTCTTGTAAGGTATATCCCGAATGGGGTGTTGTATCATTTAATGGGTCTAATAAGTCATGCGTAGAGAGGCACAATGGCCTCCTATGATCAGGATGCGAACCCATTAGAGATTAGGGGGGCCACGTAGAAGGATATTCTAACCACCTGGTCATTATGGGTATCGAAGGAGAGATTGCTATCTACTGGGGTCCCCAGATCCCTTATTACCTTTTCTGTATGTAGGGGACTACCACCTATGTGGTAGTCCACAGGTAATTAGTTATATCCAAAGGGGATGACTATGCACTTTTTGGCATTCAGCTTGAGGCCATGATATTGACACCAGGTATCCGTCTCTGTGCGACCCTTCCAGAGGGGATCTGTAACAGCTGGGGAAAAATGATGTCCCCTAGTTTGCAGTCATCTGCAAACCTTTTCAGCCAAAGCCCTCCTGTGCTTGCCTGTACATCAGAGAATTATATACCGAACATGAGGGGTCCTAGAACTGAGCCCTGGGGAATGCCACTTGCAACTGGTATACAGTCGGACCTAGGGTATGCAACTTCCACTGTATAGGTTCTGTCTGTGAGCCACTTTACAAACCATCACATGACATAGGGGTTAATGTTCAGGCGGATGGGTATGTCGATAATACCAGAATGAGGAATGGTATTGAAAGCCTTTGAGAGATCTAGGTAGGCTGTGTGGACCTTCTTACCCTCATCTAATGCCTTGGTAACTGTCTCTAAGAAGTCCACCAGGTTTAGGAGGCATGGTCTGATCTTAACAAAGCCAAACTGGGAGGGGTTAAAGGTTTGGAGGTACCCAATGTCTCTGTGACTGAGCTCCATGATGATGTGCTCCATAGCCTTGCAGACTAGGCTAGTCAGACCTATAGGGCAATAGATCCCATGGTCTGTTGTGGTGCCACCTTTGGGATAACTGTTGCTGTGTGCCATTCAGAGGGCACAAAGCCCGATGCAAGGCTATTATTGAACATGGTGCGTAGGTGGGGAGCCAGTACGTTCTGAAGTTCATGTAAAACGCAGCCTGAGATGTTGTCCGGTCCCATGGATGCTGTGATATTGACTTTAGCGTGTGCAGCTTTTGCCTGCTAGTTGTGAGTACAGGGACTCTGCACTCTTCCTGTATAGATACGGGCAATTTAGGGGATGAGAGGGGGGAAAGTTAGCACTAAACCTATCTGCCAGGATGTTGGCAATATCAGTTTGTTCTGTAATGTTCGTGCCTTTGTGCTTTAACTCAGAGCAGATCTGGGTGTTGACATTGAGATATTTGACATAGCTATAGAATGCGTTGTGGTGGTTGTTGGAATTAGTGGCGGTTTTATTTTCATAGCTTGCTTTGGAGGATCTTATAAGGGATCTCACCTTCTTAGTGAGGCTGACCAGGGAGCTCCTCCACTCATGGGATTGTACTCTCTTTTGCAACAGTGTCTTCCTTCTGTTGTGCAGAGGACCACCAGATTGGCTTCCTTAATTAGGAGTGTAGCGTCTTGGTTCTGTTTGGGATAGCACGAACCATGCACTCGTGTAAGTGCTTATAGAGTGCATTTGTGTAGGATTCAGCAGTTGTAACAGTATTGTCCATCTGCATGAGAGTCATGATGTTTCCACATCTGTCTTAAGAAGCATGAAGTTGGCTTTGTAGACATATTATACTGTGTTTCCCTTAATGGGGGGTGGGGGTGGGATGTGGATATAAATGTTTTTCAGCTCATGGTCTTATCGGACCAACGAGGAGTTGACTTCAGGTGTGGAACACCGGTCACTCATGTTTGGTATGCCTAGGTCAAGGATATTGTTGCCCCTGGTGAGTGTGTGGATATGTTGATCCAGGGCATTGGAGTTTATGAATTCTAGAAAGCGTTGAGCTAATGAGTTGGTACACGAGTAGTTTTCTCAGTTAATGGTGGGATAGATTCAGTGAGACTATGTGATGAGTGTGGTGTGGTGCGAATGTTTACCTTCTCCACATGACTGTCAGGGTCAGGCTTGGTTGGAGAGAGCTTTACTTCCAGTTTGGCTAGATAAGTGCATCTCTCACAGGTTGTATTGTTGGATGGTAGGCGGAGAGGGTTGTCTGTGTACATGAGGCAATGTCTACATTGCCTCAAGATGTCCAGATTCATCAGATAGACAGGAGAGAACACTGGCAGCTGACCCTTGGACATGCCTGAATATAAAACTAATTTCCCCTAGATAAGTGAGGAAAGTGAGTACAAGAGCTATTTTACTCTAAGCAAGTGAGAAAAGTATGTACAAAACCTGTTTACCTCTAGGTAATGAGGAAGATTGGGTGCTATAGTAATTAGTAGCTTACATAGTGCTTACAAGTTCTGAACAAGTGCTGAGCATGAATAAGCAATCCAGATAGTGTCTTGGATAACATAAACACACTAACCCCCCCAACAGGTACACAATCATATATCCATGTACACCACAGAGCCCCTGTACCCACAACTATGCAGAAACAAGCTGCACTCAGGCTGCATGGGGCCTGTCCACATCACAGGTTATATCATACACATATGGCAAAACAAGTTGCTCTCCATGTACACATCATGTAAAACATAGCTCCATGTCAGGCTGTGTACACACTGAATGGTGCACACCAAACGGTATCACAACCCACAAAGGGGGAGACACCACTGATAATGGGAAGTACTGCACTACTACCCTGCCATGAACCATGATCAAATTATTTGATGTCAGCAGTACAGATGTAGATGACAGTAAGGTTGATTTCACACTGCATATCATAACCTTGCCAGGTCATAGGACATCATCACCCATACTGTGTTACACCTACACTCGGTATACTAGATGTACATTCCTATGTTACAGGAGTGTTTTGCAATGGGACTGCTGGCAGAACCAACACTACAGAAGGTGTCTGAATAATACATGCTCATCCCATCAGTGCCAGCTACAGTAAGACAAGGTTAATTAATTGTATTTCCCCTCATTGTAGTCCATACCACACAGACAAACAGAAAGCATCTGCCTATTGAAGTATGCAAATGACTATGACCTAGGAGCAATAGCCAACTCAAGAGTGTTGTGGACAACATACAGAAGGGGCTTTGTGGGTGAGGTGTGTGTGACATATGGCCACAATCTGACAGCTACATATTGCATTGTCACCCCTATGTTAATAACTCTGTACCCATGAACTACCACCTAGGCAGCAGTCAACATAATGGACACTGTGTGTAAGGGATGCAGCTGGGCAGTTGTCTTTCCTGTGATAGCTACGTCACCACACCTGTCAGGTAGTCATATGTGGCAACCCTAATGACAGGGTGCTATCCATGAATATAGAGATCATTGTCCAGCTATACACAACACTCAAGTGACCCAGATCAGATCACATATTCCCTTTAAGGGGTATTGGCCATGTACAGATGGCATACACCAGCCTTCCCATTCCCCATCTCCACTATGTAGCACGATGCATACCCTGAATAAATCCATGTCCAACCCAGTGATGTTGGACATGCTACACATACACATCCTGATCTCAAACACATACTTCATGGACATTCACCTTCCAAATGCTGGGCAGATCCTTGTCCCATACACTTTACATAGTCCTGCCATACTATGCATTCCTGTCCATCAAAGCTGTACATTGCTTCCCTCTCAGACATGGTGTGATGACCGCATGGTAAATGTATCATTAACCCTGTGGATCAGTAATGTGGCACTGCTCCACCTGGCCCCAGAGACCCACCTGTCAGCTACAGCCAGGTAACCTTTCATCCTAGATTCATACATGGCCCATGGCATATAGCCTACTAGTTGAGTTTGACTGTACATGCTTTAGTTGATATCCATCCCTGCAAATACCATCTGGCTAGCCAGTGTCCCATGTGTATCACATGTGCAACACAGTTGATGCATGGCAGGATGTTGAATTGCTGTACAGTGCCGTGTAGATGTATATGGCAGAACACATACATGTAAAACCTTATGTGAGCAGGTCTGCAGGGTCTCAGGTCATGTCGGTTAAGGCAGTGTAAGTCTTTATATGTGACATATACACAACATCAAGGTCAACTGCATTATTGTGGACACATCCAGCCATGTGCTGATAGGTAGGAACACCAGCACAGGCAAACAGACATGCCCACATCAAGACAGCATCCACATGGAGTATGAGCAATGTAATCAGGTGACACACACACATATATGGTGATAATATCCACTCACCATTGAGTGTCACATGTGTGTGACACAAACATGTCAGTGTCATGTAGATTTGCAAATACAACTATTTAATCATAATAAATGCGATACACATGTATGTTCAGCTGTAGCTCTGTATGTCTCTGTGAGTTACTGTGATCTGTCTCCATCATTATGACTTCCAGATATGCCGTGTGCAAGGCTACCCCCTTTTATACGCTTGGAGGATGAGGCCCTCATCCCATACCTACATGACAATCA
Source organism: Protopterus annectens (assembly GCF_019279795.1). Taxonomy (NCBI): domain Eukaryota; kingdom Metazoa; phylum Chordata; order Ceratodontiformes; family Protopteridae; genus Protopterus; species Protopterus annectens. The sequence continues at coordinate 831,469,935 of NC_056746.1, forward strand.
TGATATGCTGTTCAGCCATGTGCCACAGGATGCACAGCAGCGGGATGCCCTGTGGATGTAACTTCGCAGGAGGGTTAATGATGTGGGTGGCCACAACCACACATACCAGCAGGTGCACAGACAATGTACAGACCTCATTAGAAGAGAAAAACAGCGTGCGAATGCAATCACCAGGGAACAAGGTGCAACAGGTGGTGGACCAACAACCCAGCCCCCACTCACACGTACCGAGAAGCTACTGGCCAACCTGGGGACACCTGCAGAACCACATCCACAAGCCTTAGCCAATATTGTGGAGGTGGGTGTCTCTCAACTACTGAGCCTGGAGTTGCCTGGTCAGTACTGCACCTATAACAACTATATTCCATATAGTTGCATGTGTCACTGTACAATATGTAATGTAACATCATATGCAAGGCATGTATACACACATGCCGCATACTATAGTATGCTACTCTGTGTATGCACACATGTGCATACACCATAGTATAGTCTAATGTACTGGTGTATGTGTTAACATGCATATTGCACCCTGTAGCCATCATACAGGCATGGATAATGCTCATACTGCTGTGTTACTCCTATTTAGGTACCTCTGGAATTCTGCTGAGACAGCAGCCTGTTGCAGGTGAGACTGTTATTATTTATCAGGCATCGTAATGCACAGATCTATCTGCCATGTGGCCATTTACAACATGTACACATAATGTATGGTCCTGTCACAATATACAGGTTGGACCTGCAATGCATCACAATGCCTACCCATGTGCAACACTTGCAAACTATGTGAATCACTCACCAACATGAATCCTCACAAACTGTCATTGCCAGATGTGTGGACAGCTGTGCATACAATGGTGGAGGTGCTATTCACTGTAGGGACATATACTACAGATCAGAACTACACATGTTGGGAATACAAACAGTACTACACAGTGGGCTGGAGTATGGCCAGCCCGCAGGATTCACTGGTGTGGATCATAGCCCTGCTATGAATATCACACAATGTTATGTGCTATCTTGACATGTCCATGACATCTAGTGGCCTGGCTGCAACACTGCCTAACTAACCTGAAAACATATCCTACATACCACCCTTTATCTGCATAACCCTGTCGTCAGTGGAGCATATGACATCTATGGGTGTATGTCATATGGGACAACACAGACATGTGAAATAAATGCCCATCACAATAATTTGGCCAACACATGTACACACATAGCCATGGAGGATGGCCAGAGACATGAAGCAACACACACAGTAGATGTGATGTGCTGGTGTGTACACCCTGTCGTACAATGGCTACACATGGTCCAACTATGGCCTTTGTGTAATGGTTATATTGTAGATGTGGAACACTAGACATCCTACAGGCCTGTGCACATCTTGTGTAGGTGTGACATCAATCCACCACATAAAATGTGTTGAACATCTTGAGGGTGTCATAACATGACAGCAGTCACCTGTACAGTATCCACATCAGCCCACAGATACAGTACATTCCCCTTGCTGGTGTCGGACATCAATGTCATATTTGTTCCTCATGTATATGTGTGTGTGTGTGTGTGTGTGTGTGTGTGTGTGTGTGTGTGTGTGTGTGTGTGCGTGGTACACAGATGTCATTGTGGGACATTGTGTACCAATGTGTTCACCATGTCTGGCCATAGTTGCCAGGCAGCAGCAGCAATATGGTTGCAGATGTGCAGTGGTGTCATCTGTATGCCCTTCAGTGACCTGTGTCACACATTCTGCATCATGGTTTAGTGTGTATACACCTCAGTGATGTGGGTCACATTCCACAGTATATATGTATTGTATCTAAACACAGTCATGACTACGAACTGTGTCTGTAACTCACACTGTATAGCAATAGAGACGCCTCATGATTCCCTGTAATGGCCATGCACATCAGCTAAATGTGTAGTATATCTGTAGGGCAGACACACAACACTGCATTGGGACACCATTACCCCACTGTATATTTGACAGGACACCATTGTGTTAAACATGTATGCATGTCATTGCACACATCAGCAGATCATATGTCATACTACATGTGATTGTCAAGGTCATATGCCACACATCAGGCAGGTGTACTATTAACCTGTGTTGGTCTACATGGTGTAACACAGGGATGTATGCTAACTACTACTATGATTGTGTAATTTGCATGCAGTCTGCTATGACACATGCATGCTGTTGTGTGCAACCCAGGGATGTATGATAACTACCACTATTATTGTCTGCGCTGTATGCCGTCTGCCGTATCACATGCATGTTGCATGCCTTCTGTCATATCACATGCGTGTGTGTGTGTGTGTGTGTGTGTGTGTGTGTGTGTGTGTGTGTGTGTGTCTATTGTATAGATTGTAATGTACAGTTCTTGTCTGCCCTCACAGGTGATGCAGGTGCGTTGCACTCCTGCGGTATATCTGATGTTAGTGTCCCCACAGACTCTAGCAGTGATGATGAATGTATGATTGAGGCACAGGCAGAGTTGTCAGGGGCTGAAACTGTGCCATTGGTTGCCATTCCAGCTATATCCCCCTCATCCCCGCACACAAATCCCATACCTGCACATACCCCATCACCAGTGGCCATAAAGGAAGGACAGTTGGCATATGGTAGCTTGGAACAGGAAAGTGTGGGGGCTATGGAAGGTGTGCCTGCACACCATGGTGTCAGCCAACTGACTGGTGGTGCCCCACACAGGCACGTGGCCAGTGCTGCTCATAGGAGGACCTCTGGCCAACATTCTCCTGCAAGACAGGGAGCAGCAGCTGGTGTCACCAAACACATGTTTCAGGCTGTAATGTTGGCATAGGCAGGTGCTAAATGGCACAACAGAGAAGATCAGAGACTTCAGAGGGCTGCTGTCCGTTCTTTAAAAAACAACATCCAGGCAATGGTAAATGCTTAACAGCAGATTGCTGAAGCTTTGGATAGATGGTTGGGTGACATGGTTGGAGTCCTTGACCATGGCATGACAATACGTGAATGTGAGCTGTCTGTGTTGGTACATCTGGTAAAAGTGAGGCATCGGGCACGTGGACGTAGGCCTGCTACATCACCTGTTTCAGGTCAACGTGTATGAGCTACCTCATATGTCCTTTCCCATAGTGGCGGTAGCAGCAGCAGTGCATCTGGTACTGTGCTGTCCACACCACGACACAGCAGGCCATGTGCACATGGCCCGGGATGGTCCCAACAGGGACATGGTTCCAGTGGACAAGTGACATCAGACAGTACCAAATCTGCACCTCTGCCTGGTAGTGCCTGTGCAACCCCTGGCAGGCACAGGTCACATGTCCATGGCCGGATACTGTGAACTGTAAAACCTGGTCTGTACAGTCTGCAGCTGTCAATAATACCCCTGTGTGGGCCAGACACATGTCAGAACTGTGTGCATACATACACGCACACACTGGAAACATATGTAGGGCACCGCAACACACACATGCATAACATTCACACACGCCCAATTAGATCAAAGGACCTAACCCACACACATGATGTCATCTAATGGTGCAGCCTAGGCCTCTGGCAAACATTATCACCCTGTGCATATGATAATGCCTGTGCTGTATCCCTGACATCCACACCATCGGTGCAGGGACATGCTCATATGGACTGATGCACAGGGTGAACAGACTAGGAAGATAAGCGTAGTTTACAATTGTTGAGTACTGTTGACAGGCAGCAGACATACCATGTACTACAGGTGTACAATGCATTTTGTACTGTTAACAGTATGTCTTGTGTAACATCAGTAACTGCATGTTGGTCATGATGTTCTGCTGTTCTCCTTCAGGTCTAATTGCACGTGCCTGTGGATGTCAGTGTTTGCAGTTAGTGTCCCATATGTCAATGTGGACTACTCACAGGTATATATGAATATACCAGCATGCACCGTGTAGCTGCCACATAACAGTGAGAATGTCCCACGTTCCAAACACGTCTATTGATCGAAGAGCATGATAGCTGTGTATTAAGCTACTGTGGCTACAGACGTGACATCCATACAGGGTGACATCACAGGTACAGTTACATGGAGTGGTGAGGTAAGAGAGCAGTCTAGCTGATTACAAAGGGTAGAGGCCAGTGGGAAGTGGGATGCCTCATTGGGAAGCAGTAATACACGTTCCCATGACAGGATGCCAACACACAACTGCACCCACACACTGAGGTATTGACACACATGTATTCACTGACACAGTAACACATCCACACACTCACGGATTCATCAACACACTAACACACACTCGACACAGTTGCTACTGGTGAGGTGAGGACCCCTGCCTATGTGCAAATCATCATTACAGTACTGTGCACCTACATAACGCGCCACAGAGAATACACATGTACAGGTAGTCAGTATGGCCTAAGATCGGGGACATCAACACAGATAGTAGATTGCATCACCTGGATGGGGGGAGGGTTCATATCAGTTCAGTATGGTAACATACATCCTCACTCCAGGGACCAAACATCCATACATACACACACACACACATACACACACTGTGGCATTTAGTATTGAATATATCAATGTCACGCACATACAGATACCTCACATGTGTGAGATACCCACCCCTGCCTATGCCCTGCTTACTACATTGCAGTCTGTACAGATGTGTACACTAGTGTACAGGAGAGTGAGTAACAATTGAGATGTATTCCCCACCATACATGACATATATGGACACACACGCAACCACACATGCCAGTACTGTGAATCAAAGACCTGCCTAGCTCATGATATGTATGACAGACTTACAGCAGTATTCCACCTGTTACAAAGTGTACTGACGCTTCCTTTGGCAACAGTGCTGATATATGCACATGGGACATCTTAACTGTTAACAGGTGTCAAGTGATTTACCTTCGCTGTCACCCTAACCGCTGTCTAAGTTGTGTGTTATGTCCTTCAGTTAAAGAAACCATTGCTTACCCATTACACAGGTTATTGTAGGACCGCTTGTGACACACCTGTGAGCTGTCCTCAGCAAACATCCATCTGCAAAGATGCCCCACCACTTAGTTATTTCCACACGTCTGTCCATACCTGAGGTACATCTTTCCATACATTCAGCATATCACCATATACAGTTGGCAATGTTGAGGCTGCATTACAACTGCATGATGTACTAGGATACAGGTCACCTGCATACATCAGCAACTGCACATGCATGTTATCTGAACACACACCACTATGTGTACATGTGTGTAGGTCCTACAATCCTGTCATATGGGCATGTTTGTAGGCATTGCAATTGGTAGACATGTGTAATGACATACATGACACATGGACTGTTGTATGGTGTGATAGGTGTAATGGGTGACCGGTACAGAGGGAATGTTACCTCTGTCAACATTGATATCACACCTTATGTACTGTTAGCATTCAGCAGCCATGGACCTACATTCCATGTGCATGTGTGTAATGGCTGTAGCCACCTGTTTGCACAAAGGACAACAATAGCTATGCTATTTACAAGTATGTTGTGTGTGTGTGTGTGTGTGTGTGTGTGTGTGTGTGTGTGTGTGTGTGTGTGTGTGTGTGTGTGTGTGTGTGTGTGTGTGTGTGTGTGTGTGTGTGTGTGTGTGTGTGTGTGTGTGTGTGTGTGTGTGTGTGGCATGTACATACCCAGGGCAGGTACATGTATGTCATATCCATACATGAGGGTATGTACTGGTGTACAGCAACAGTCATCTGCTAATGCTGTAAATAACCAAGGGCCCCTGGTATGTGTACAGCTGACCTGGTTACAGACAGTGGTATCATTGCACTGCATAACACATGATGCAACTGTGTCAGTACATGGGTACTCTCTACAGTTGATGTAGAGCTTGGTACAGTCCACTGGTCAAGGGTCACATGGTGGTGTACTCTTCTATGTCCTACAACATGTATGGATGCGTGCTGGTGGTCAGAGGGCATGGTGGTGTCTGAGGTTTACATCCTAGAATGCAGCATGTGACACTGTGTCCTGCACATGACTCATCTGTGATAGCTTTCATGGGGATACTGGTCAGTTCATGTAAGTGGCCTCTATGTATGTGGGGACACCACTACCTGGAGCTGTACGTACCTGTTATGGCCCACATGTCTGGTTCTGAGGTATATGGTGGTAGTGCTATTGTGTACTACAGAGCCATCAGCCAGGTGTTCCTCACTGCACAGATGTCGGTACTCCCCATTGCTGGATTTACAGTGAGCAGCTGTGATTATGGATGCTACACATCTAGCACTGGTTAGCATAAGCATACAATTCAGTTGTTCTGTAGGTGTCAGGGTGTTATCCTTGTGTTTAGGACATTTGCCTTGGAATGGCACTTTATGGGTGGATGGGTATTATCCTCACTACCTTGAATCATGGATGCATGTGATATGTGTTAAAGGCCTGTCTACTGTCAGTCATGTCATCTCAGAATGACAAACACTGGACAACCTCATACTTACAGCAGGACATTGGCTCATTGTGTTGTTCAAGCAGTTGCCACCTCTAGCAAGGCTCATTGTGTTGGTCAAGCAGTTTCCACTCCTAGCAAGACATCACTGCAAGTGGTGATATTGTGCTTGGTATAGGATGGTACATCTAAGGTGATGGACAGCAGCAGATGTTGTGTAAAAGACCGGTGTCAAATATATGTAGAGCAGCGTTCCTGCTAACAATGACAACTACTAACCCCAGAGCCCATTACAATGTGTTCTTTATGTCTACCTGTAATAGCATGGCCACTGTGGCCTTCTGTGTTTAGAATCAGAGTACATCCCAGACAGCCCTGTGCTACTAAGTGTATGAGCATGCCTAGTATAACCTTGTGTAGATGGACACATAGTGCATTGCGTACAGCCCTGTGCTACTAAGTGTGTGAGCATGCCCAATGACACCTTGTGTCTGTTATGTGCCTCTGGGTATGGGCATGGCCATCGTAACCCTGTATAGTGATAGTAGTTGTCCATTCCACAGATGGGCATACTCCAGGTCAGGATGGATTCCTACTTTAAACACACAGGTTCACAGGTATGTACATCTTAACTGCCAGCATCCCTGTTGATGTCTGCATTCCTAGAAGGTCATAATGACAGCATTGAAATGTGTAGCCTGTGTGGCGTGACTCGTAGCTATGTAGTATTGTAATAGTGATCTGTAAATAGGCAGGTGTTCCTTTCCCACCACTGGCGTGTGTGTGTGTGTGTGTGTGTGTGTGTGTGTGTGTGTGTGTGTGTGTGTGTGTGTGTGTGTTTGTCCCCATCTGCCTGAGGACTGAGCAATGCTTTTAGACTGCTCTTATACCCACCTTTGGCAAGGCTGATGATGTCACCCACCTACAAATACACCTCTGGGAGTGCTGTGTCCCAGTAATCTCGGTAGCACATTCTGTAACTGCGTAATGCTGTAATGTAATAAAGTAGTTAGGTTGGTGTTCTAATCCCAGACTTGGTGTGTGTGTGTGTGTTTGTCCCCATCTGCCTGAGGACTGAGTAATGCTTTTAGACTGCTCACACTCCTTACATTTCTTATACCCACCTTTGGCAAGGCTGATGATGTCACCCATCTACAAATACACCTCTGGGAGTGCTGTGTCCCAGTAATCTCAGTAGCGCGTTCTGTAATTGCACAATGCTGTAGTGTAATAATGTAGTTAGGTCGTGGTCTAATCCCAGACTTGCCATGTGTGTGTGTGTGTGTGTGTGTGTGTGTGTGTGTGTGTGTGTGTGTGTGTGTGTGTGTGTGTGTGTGTGTGTGTGTGTGTGTGTGTGTGTGTGTGTGTGTGTGTGTGTGTGTGTGTGCGCGTGTGTGTGTGTCTGTGTGTGTGTGTGTCTGCCTGTGTAAGACAAATGCAGTGCTTTGTAGAGTATGCACTCTCTGTACAAATCGCATGACCACCTTTGTCATTCCTGCTGTTGTCACCTACCTAGGTATACACCTGTAGGTGTGCCGCAACCCATTATTCACCGTAGTGCATGCCCTAAACATGTATTGCTGCAGTGTGATACAGTAGGGGTTTGTTTACAGGACATGGCAAGTGTGTGTTTGTCTGTCAGAGCCTGTGTAGAGGTGGCCATGATTGTCTTACCATTGGACATGTTTGGGAATGGATTTTGTAGTTTTCCTATATGGTGTCCGTCTTATGACACATTGGCCATCTCACAAGGAGTACAGCTATCAGTCAGCCATGGGACTATGTTGGCAAGCCATACCCATACATCTGGCAAAAGGCCTGGTGAACAAAGTATGCAGCCCTACTAGTACCCGGTATATGTCCCGCACCCATGTGCCATGCACAAACAAACTTGGCTAGGATATCCCGCTATGTTGCTAGTACCATGCACATTAAAGACAGATGGTAGGCATGGTGTGACTGCAGTGGCCTGCAGAGGACATGGAACCCTATACAGCAGTACAATAGGCACATATATGCAGACATTGTGCCTTCACTATGTTCCACACTGAATGCCTGCAACATATGTGGTGCCATCAAATGTGATCCACAGAGGTCAGACAATGCTGTACACATGTGCCCTGTATAGACCCATGCCACTGACACCATGGGATACCTGTATCATGCTATCCATGCAGGTGCAGGGTCGACCTGTTCACTATAAGCAGGTTTCACCACACCAGGCCAGTATTGCCATAATAGGGGATAACAGGCTGTGTACACAACATGTGTCTGCCAAACCAGGTACACCTGTACATGTCACTGTACAGTATTGTAGGACATGCACATCCCAGGCAATGTCCATGTGAAGGACTATCAAACACAGACATGGCATGCATTGCAAAGCTATGGCCATACACATTGGTAACCAGAATGTCAGGCCAGATAATGCAGTACCCATCTGTGTGGAACATTGCAGACACTACACCCCTGCACTGCACACCATTGTCTGGTGATGCAATGCCAAGGATTACCCCTCACCCAGCCTTGTACAGCCATCTTGCACAGCCAACCACTACAAACCCATGAAGCAATGCATACCTGCATGTCAGTACTGGCACCCTGTGTCTACATGTGGGTTGTGATGCACCCAACCACAGTCACTCTCAGTATAACCCTCATTGGCATACCAACAGATGTCAAGCACTTTCACATGCCCTAGCCCATAGAACCTCCAGATATCCACTGTGGTGCATGTAGTCCTGTGCATTACTGCAGTGTGGCAAACTAAGTAGTTATGTTGTATATTTGTGGCCCTGGCAAAGGTGTCAATGCATGTCCATTAGAGAGTGTGGTTGTGGTGACAATGGCATCCATTCACGTCGACAGCCATGTGTGCCACACCTAATGTATGTTTACTATATCTCTGTTGCAGATGTCATTCACCTACACACATATATGTTCTTACAGCACAGCAACATGTCGCCTTTGTGGCACATGTAGTAACGTCATGCACATGTAGTAGTAATGAGTAGTCAGTCAGGGGTTTGACCCCTGTACTGTTCGACGTGTGGCAGATGATGCTTATGGTTAAGTCTCCAAGCCCTTCCCTGGTGTACTTTGCCTGTCCCACCAACACACTCAATGGTGGATTTGAAGGAGTACACCTGCACAGCAGCAGCATGTGTATTGTAAGTGATGGACATGATCAGGTGATGGCCTCTGCACCTATTGCAGTCCTCCTCTAGCTGATTGCATGTGGTACAGCTGTGATGGTGTTCCCATAGCCATCCACATGATAAACACAGTACACTATCTAGGGAAAACATGTTGTTATTTGGCCATGACAGTCTCTGTGAGTGGTACCTGGATGTGGTGTTCTGACACGGCATCACAGATGACATCTGGATGTACTTCAATCATTTTTCACAGTGGGAAATAGCCTAAAGACAGGAGGGTGATGTGCCACACATGACTACAACATGTAAGTGTAGCTATGCTGCATTGAGACTACTGCCTGTTTAACATGTGTGTGGTAATGGCTATTCTGCATGTTATAATACAGACACGACAGTACTCTGTTCCAGAGGGACCCCAATCTGTAGGGCTATCTGTGAACTGTCGTAGGTAATCCTGTATGCTGTTGTCTATCACTAAGCCATATGTGGATTTAAATGCAACACCATAGGCTGAATGGGTTGGGAGGTCCCGGCAGAACCTCCTGTCCCACTTCAGCTGACCATGACACCAGGCACAGGCACATCTGAGGCCCAGCCTTAGACATCAACCTCTGTTGGCTCTGCACCACCTTCTGGCGGTACCACCACTGAGGATGGAGCATGTCCCCCCTGGGAGCAGGACCAGACAGGTACATGTCTGCTGTTGTGCGGTCCCGGACGTGTTGTGTTGGTGGCTCACTACGGGGTTCTGAAGCCAGATACACCAGCTCAAGGGTGGAGTGTCACATTTACAGAGTGATGCTGCCCCTCCTGGACAGCCCCCAGCACTGCCTCCTTTGCAACTGTTTAGGTACAGTGGCAGTTGCCCATGGCTGGGGACCTCCGTCCCACTGTTCCCATGGGCTTGTGAATGCCGAACACCCATCCCCGTCCACGGCGTATCCCCCCCATGTGTCATATACCAACCCTGTAAGCTGTCTTGTCTGTGATCCTATCTATCCTCCATGGCCATACGTACACTCCTTCCCCTAATTCCGACCCTCACCTACGGAAACATAAGGCCAGTCGTCTCCTAGGACAACATCTACCCTATACATAGCTGTCAATTACACACACGTGCCCACTGGACACATGAAACCCTTGTAATATGAATCAAAACATACTCCTGTTATCCTCACCCCTGTCCCTCAGGCACACAATCCTGGTATGCACATCACTCCTACATGGTCCAGGTCCATGTGATGAGGATGACCCCATTGTACACACAACACTACCGGTCCCTCTATGGTTACCCTATTTACCTTTATCATGATGATGATGTTGCACACAGCACCTTGCAAGAGTACTGTTCACACATAATGATTGGACAGGTACTGTTGTGTTAATGTACATTACATGCATAGAGTGATGTATACTGCCAATGTACAACTGTTTGCGTGTATGAATGACACATGTCTGTCTGAGGGAGTCTTGAGATTACATAGGACAACACCACTACATAATACAGGTGTTGCTGGTGTTTCCCTTTTCATTCGTTTGTAATGCTTTGTTGCCATATGGTATGTTCCTGATATATCTCTATATATGTATGTACCTATATGCTGGACATAAATACTCACATATACATCTACATGATGGGATACATTCCTATACTGTTGAATGACTGCGCTGTATGATATGTTTGTGGTACTGTCCATTGTCTGTATATCTGCCATGGCGTATTGATAAATCACATTAGCTGTGTGTGCAGGGTCCTGGTTCCGAGCCTTGCAGAGGCCATTTATTTTGTTGCAGGGCAGAACAAGGCCATTGGATACAGAGGAAGTAAGGCACATTAAAGCAGTTTGGAGCAGGTGTGTGTGGGTTTGTGCAGTGTTAAGCAATGCTAACCTCTGGTTACAGCTTCTTACACTCACTTAGCCACTACATTGCTTTACCAGTGCAATACTCGCATACTGATATCCAAACACGCTAACACCAGCTCGCTCCCGCACTTGCAAACGCACCAACATTGGTGCTTACCTCTGTCACTCACACCCATGGGTGGAAGCGAGGACCACAATATTACCTTGTGATGCCTATTACATTGGACTACATGACTACAGTATCAGGAATGGCTGCCCATTAGGTGATGGCATGGCATTCAACTGTACGGAATAAGCGGCCTGTCCAGTGAATCAGTCATATTATTTGTGTGTTCCTCATACAATCTGCTCCCACCTTGTGATGCCTATTACATTGGACTAGATAACTACAGTGTCAGGAATGGCTGCCCATTAGGCGATGGCATGGCGTTTAACTGTACGGAATCAGCGGCCTGTCCAGTGAATCAATCATATTATTTGTGTGTTCCTCATACAGTCTGCTCCCACTTTGTGATGCCTATTACATCGGACTACATGACTATAGTATCGGGAATGGCTGCCCATTAGGCGACGTCATGGCTTTTGACTGTATGGAATCAGCAGCCTCTCCAGTGAATTAATCATATCATTTGTGTGTTCCTCATACATTCTGCTCCTAACTTGTGATGCCTATTACATCGGACTACATGAGTACAGTATCGGGAATGGCTGCCCATTAGGCGACGGCATGGTGTTTGACTGTACGGAATCAGTGGCCTGTCCAGTGAATTAATCATATTATTTGTGTGTTCCTCATACAATCTGCTCCCACCTTGTGATGCCTATTACATCGGACTACATGACTACAGTATCGGGAATGGCTGCCCATTAGGCAACGGCATGGCGTTCAACTGTACGAAATCAGCGGCCTGTCCAGTGAATTAATCATATTATTTGTGTGTTCCTCATACAATCTGCTCCCATTTGGCTGATACATGGGAACCAAGACTCTTCAATACAGACAAGTAGTTGGGTTTTGGGAGCCACATCCGTTGGCCGAGTCATACCTATTATGGGTTCGCCACTTTTTCAATTGGCCAATGTGGGACTTTAGGGTGAGGGACAGTCTCTCTTTAGGCAGTTGTGTCCTGAAAAAATAATCAAGACATAGCAAATGTCCTGATTGCAGGACAATATTATATTCTACGTTTCTTTAATAGTTGCATAAAATAGTTATTTTATATATGAAACTTCTATATGTTATGTGAAGTAGCAAAAGCAATTCAAATGTTACTAGAATAAGCTTTTATTTGTGCAAATAAGTATAATTCTGTACTATGCATGGCTGTAGGTATGTTTTGTCCTGGAAAGTCTGACAGAACATGTCCTACTTTGACCATTTAGAAAGGTGGCAACCCTATAGGACCTGTATGTAGAGATGTCAGATTTTGCAGGGCAACACATACCCACAGCCAGTACAAAGGAGAGTACTTCACTGTTTTGCCTAAATAAAATGTTATTCTTGTAGCATTATAGTTGCTTATACTGTTTCTTATAACATTTAGGTGTTTCAGATACAAAATAATTGTTTTATGCAACTACTACAGACAATATGTGTGTGTGTGTGTGTGTGTGTGTGTGTGTGTGTGTGTGTGTGTGTGTGTGTGTGTGTGTGTGTGTGTATGTACGCATGCATACATTTCTATATGATTTAATTACTTTGATCTTACAGTTGAATGACTGTGCTTTCTGCTATGTTTGTGATAACATCGACGTTAGGTATAACTGCCATGGCTTAGTGATAAATCACATTGATTGTGATGTGCAGGGTCCTGGTGTCAGGCCTGGCCGATGGGGTATATTGTGTTGCTGGGTTGAACAAGGGCCGTTGAACAAAGGGTGAGTACAACACTTTTCAGCTGCGGTTTTCCGTTTTAACTCCGATTCATGTCACACAAAATCCGTCTACATTCTTACTGTGATACATCACCCCAGTTCTGTTTCTACTATTGAAAATATTTCAGTGCTGGATTTACAGAAGGACATCACATATATCTGGTCACCTGACTTCTAGTTCTCACACTACACCCTTTACTAGAAACTGAGCCAGAGTCTTGCACGTGTGTGTTACCATACACATGCCCGGAGCTTTGCTAAGATGTTATAGCATCTGGAAGCTGTAAAACCATTTCAAAAAACTTACACCCCTCCAGGGTAGCAATTAGTTCATCCCTAAGGACAATACAGTAGGGTCCTAGTCCTGATTGTCATACATTTTGTCTCTGGCTGCAATCACAACAGTAAGATAAAATTAACTGGTTTAGGCTGTAGAGATTGTATATTTTCAAAGTTAGCTGGACTGAGATTAACTTTCTCTTCTGGTACTTTCTGTTGCAATACATTCATTTTAGCAGTTACGATAGATATAGGTGTGTGTGTGTGTGTGTGTGTGTGTGTGTGTGTGTGTGTGTGTCCAGCAGGACCCGCTGTTAGTACATTTTTTAACACCAGCAGCTTTGGAAATACTTTCCAACACGAGCCTGTACAAATCCATTTTGATATACAAATGACATAACAATTCTTTACAAAACTAATGCTAGCTATGCTGGCATATGTTGCACATTTTATGTATTTAATTATGTATGTATTTAATATTTGTTAACCAGGAAAGTCCGATTTTGGAGCGAGCCAATTTTCAGTGGAGGCCCAGGGAGAAATGCTCCAGACGCATGTCTTTGTAACTCCCATCACATCCACTGCCCTACTCCTCCTGGCATCGCTGGTGCTACCTCACATTGTCACAGGGTGCATCATAAGTAATTGACACACTTTTGAATGATCAAGTCATGTTTGTACTTTAAAGAGTCAAGTGCTTCGTTAGGGTGAATTCCAGCACCCCAGAGGTATTTGATCGATGCACCATTCACAAGGCTGACTGAATGCAATGATGTGCTACACTGTATTCACGTTTGTGGAAGGTACATTACTATGGCAAGTTGACTGCTGTTGTAGGGTCAGGGTTTTGACCAGGTGACTTTTTCACTTGTAAGCTGTATGTGGTATGGAAGTGTTACTGAGATTTTCTTGTGGTGGTCTTTGTGGTTCTGGAACATTGTTTTGCAGCACCTCAGCTTAGAAAGGTTTTATGTTTGTACAGCAGAGGTGTGGTGCCACAGGTGCTGAAGTCCAGTTTGTGTGAGATTTGCCTCCAGTTGTAGACTTGCATCTTTCACATGTGAAGGCTTGTTCTACGGTAATAGCAAATGGTCTTCTCTTTATACACTGCCTTCAAATTCCTAATTTTAGATGGGTGGCAGCAGATGGGGTGGAGACGGGACCTATGCTTGCTCAAGAGGTGCAAGGTGGCATGTGGTTTGCAATGTTATGAAATTTGACCCTTGGCCTGTCTAGGATGGAGAGGTGGAGCGATTATATGTATAAAGGAGCAGTGCTTCAGTGCAGCACAGTCTGGTAAGTGTACAGTGCATGAGGAGTCAGTAAAAGTTAACTGATATTGTTTTGCAATTGGGTTGTTTTACTGTTTTGTTGGAATTGAACATGCACTGTTACCACAAAATAAGGTTGCTTAAGCAGCAGGCAGGAATGCTACTGTGTAGTACTGCTTCAGCAAGCATGTGTGCTACAGAACAATAATTTAGGCATGGTAGATATAGCCGTTTCCCAAGACTTGACACGGTGGTTAATACAGTATGCAGAATTTCACAGGAATCTACAAGGTGGATAATACAACAAGCATGTTGTTGAGAAGTTTGGTGTTATTGGTAAAGGTGCTGCAGCATTGTACTTAAGTCATCTATAGCAGGCTGTAATGTCATTATTAATACAGTGTAGTGCAGAGAAGTGATGCAGTGAGGTCTGATGCTACCATAGCAAGATTTTAGTAAGGGCAGTAAACGGTCACAGCAGGGGTACAATGCAACACTGTAATATTTCAGCTACAGCTGAGAAATACAGCAGAGAGCAACAGTTAGCTAGGCTAAAGTCCAGTGTTAGTAGACCACAGGTGTCACAAATGTCTGCCACATCCAACCAGCTGCAGGTGCTCACTAGGATGTGCTATTGCCAGGGAATGGAGGCTGTGGAGTAAAACCATTACCAGTAGTACTTGCAACTGTCGTGTTCTGCAAACCCACTGTTTAGTGTTACATTTCAGTGGTTCAGGGACTCTTTCATATTAACTCTGAAAGCAGAATTCAAGAGCAGTGGCATCCACAAACCCAGCCAGTCTTAAAACTGACCACAAGAGCACACAGGCCAATACGTTAGCATTACAAAAAGCTAGAAACTGCAGCAGCTGACATTCTGGCAGTGATTGATCCAGATAAGCCAACCAGAATGCCAGAGGGGCTGGATGTGTAAACCTAAGGATCTGTAGCACTGTGGAATCTGCATTTCAAAATAATAGATTAGTGTAATGCTGGTGCACTTGTAGATTTCTAAGAGTTTTGTAATTCTGAGAATTGTTTCTACCAACTAATGTACCAATGAATAAGAAGTTAAAACAAGTATCTTTATTTTCTCCTATAAATGGACAATTTTTCATTTCTAAAGGAATTCCCAATACTATTCTAGCATGTCCAAAGGTCAGTTGTCAATCTCCTCTCCAGTCCAGCTGGTGAATCTGGGAATCTTGAGGCAATGTTACAACTGCCTCATGTACACAGACACCCTCTCCTCCTCCCAACAAATTCCAACACATGTGAGAGATGCAACCATATAGCCAAACTGGAGGCTAAGCTCTCTCAACTCAGTACTGGCATAACCAGTCAGGAGGAGAAGGAAACCACACTCACTACAATTTCAGTCTCACATAGACCTACCACGACAGCAAACCAAACACATAAACACACAAAAACATACTCCTACCACGACAGCAAACCAAACACATAAACACACAAAAACATACTCGGGGGCTCTAAATAAAAATCTGCCTAAGCAGTAGAGACTTCCAAAGCAGACACCCAAGCAACTGCTACCCCAAAACAAAACACGTGCAACACATAGCTCACAAAGCCAGTGTGCCGAACAGTCACAGCCCTTAAGGCTAAACAACGCACCTGATACACTTGTAATAGGTGACTCTATCGTTAGGCACACTGACGTCCTGCTCACCAGGCTGAACAAGGAGAAGGTCACGGTGAGCTGCTTGTGGGGTGCTAGGATCCACCACATAACACAAGCACTCAGGTCACTCCAAGGCAAGTACAAATATGACTCAGTCATTGTCCATGCTGGTGTGAATGACCTGAGACGTACCTCCCTGAACTACATGAAAAGAGACATAGAGGAGCTCTCTGAGCATGTAGCCCAGGCCAGTATGACCCTGACCTTGAGTAGCATCTTACCCTCACCAAGAATGATGCCACAATATGAAGACAAGATGATCAATTTCAACAATTGGCTTAAGTATTGGTGTCAATTCAAAGGGGATCCAATGCCTGTCTGCCTGGGATGACATGCTCGACAAGCCACGATGCTTCGCTAGGGACGGCTTGCACCTGTCACCCCTGAGCTTTCGGATATTGGCAAAGGCTCTTGCTACCCCCATAGTGCCTTTTTTAGACAAGGCTCAAAAGACAAGCCCACCTCCATAGGTATCACAATGGATAAGAAACTAAGAGTAATGCTACTCAACGCCAGAAGTCTAAACCTCAAGATGCACTTTTCGAAACTCTCCTTAGCATGGAGAACATCGATATCTGTGCAGTAACAGAAACCTGGTTCAAGGCTCCTGAGAGCACCCCAGCACTACCAGGTTATACCTCATACCATGCTTTTTGGCCCCAAAACTTGAACCGAACCACAAAAGGAGGGGGAGTATCAGTATTCGTCAAAGATACCCACACCTCCAGGTTGGTGGCACAGCACGAAGCATCAACGACTATCCATGTGCGACTAACAGTGGGTAAAACTGCCTTCCAGTTTATAGCCTGCTACAGACCACCCTGCCAAACCCAGGAACCCCACTCGGCCTTCCTGAGAACACTGGAAAATATGAAGGTCTCTCCAAACACCATTATATTGGGCGACTTCAACTACCCAAACATAGACTGGGAGCATTACTTTAGCTCCAACACCCTAGCCCAAAGGTTCCTAGAATTTATAAACTCAAATGCTATGGAACAACTTGTTACTACTCCCACAAGAGGGGAAAACATACTGGACCTGAGACTCTATGCTCCAGACCAGAAATGTATCCCTCACTGGTAAGATCAGACCATAAACTAATCTCACTGGATATTCACATCCCGACCCCACCCCCTGCCCAGAAAACCACAGTGACAAACTTCTCTAAAGCAAATTTCACACTCCTCAAAACCAAGGTGGAATCCTTCAAAGCCCCCGGGCCTGTGGAAAATACGGCCCAGACCACAGAATCCTTTATAAACGCATTCTATGAACACCTTCAGGAATGCATGGATCATGCAATCCCAAATAAAACCAAGACCCAATCCTCCAAAGGCAGACGTCCTGTCTGGTGGACCCCAGCCATAAACAAACTATACAACAGAAGGAGGAAGCTACTACATGATAGAGCAAAATCCCAAAAAGGGAAGGCATCTCTGATCAGTATTAGCAAAAACTACGGGCACTCATAAAATCGTCTAAGGCCAGCTTCGAGAGAAAAATTGCACAGGACACTAAGGATAATCACAAGGCTTTCTTTAGTTATGTTAGGAACCTGGGTGGGAATTCCCAGATATGCTCAGAATTAGTCCAAAATGACAAAAATACACCAAACCCACAGACATTGCCAACATCCTAGCTGACAGGTTCAGCGCAAACTCCCCCCCCACCAAAAGGGCAAATAACTATCCCAGCAGAGTGCTGCCCCCCTGACATCTCAGATGCTCAGGTAAGAGCCGCCCTCTCCAAAGCAAAAAACATAGCATCAATGGGACCAGATGGTGTCCCGGGCTGCGTCCTACATGAACTCCAAGAAGAGCTAAACCCAAACATAAAACTACTGTTCAATCTCAGCCTTACTACAGGATATGTACCTAAAGAGTGGCGTACAGCAACAGTGGTCCCTCTCCACAAAGGTGGTGCCTCAATGGATCCTGGAAACTATCGCCCCATAAGCCTGACTAGCTTGGTCTGCAAAGCTATGGAAAGGATCATCATGGACCTCATAAATAAAGATATTGGGGACCTACAGACACTGTATCCTACCCAGTTCAGCTTTGTTAAGGGCAGATCCTGCCTCTTAAACCTGGTCGATTTCTTTGAAACAGTCACCAAGGCCATTGACGAGGGGAAGGTGGTCCACACAGCCTACCTGGACCTCGCAAAAGCCTTCAATACAATACCCCACTCGGGCATTATAGATAAGCTCACCAGCTTAAATATAAACCCCTATGTCCCTAGGTGGGATGCAAACTGGCTCAAGGACAGAAACCACATGGTTAGAATTGCTGGAGCCATGTCAGACTCCAAACCAGTTACAAGTGGTGTCCCACAAGGCTCAGTCCTGGGACCTCTCTTGTTCGGTATATATTTCTCAGTGGTACAGGCCAACACGGAAGGACTGTGGCTGACCAAGTTCACAGATGACTGCAAACTGGGCGCCATAATCAACTGTCCAACCGACACAAGCATCCTCCAAAAGGGCCTCAGAAACAGACAACTGGTGCCAGAGCCATGGCCTCAAGCTAAACGCCAAAAAGTGTATAGTCATCCCCTTTGGCAAAAACAAAGTGCCCACAAATTACCACAAAGGTGGTAATCCATTAAGTACAGAAGAAGTAATTAGGGACCTGGGGACCCAAGTTGATAGCAATCTCTCATTTGACAATCACGTGGCCAAAGTGGTTAGAAAAACATTTTATATAGCCCACCTAATCATGAAGGGATTCACATCTAGATCAGGGGAGGTCATCGTGCCTCTTTACTCATCCCTCATCAGGCCCATAATTGAGTACAATGCCCCTTTTGGGATGTACCTTACCAGACACCTGCAGCAACTGGAAAGACCTCAAAAGTACCTCACCAAGAGGATCAAAGGGCTCAAACAGATGCCATATGCTGTCCGGTTAAAGAAACTCCAGCTTTACTCAGTGGCATACCGCCTGCTCAGAGGCGATCTGTGCCTGACGTATAAAGCCATGTCCAACCCGGAATTAATGGACATGCTGCACCTCAGAAAATCCAAATCCCATTGAGCTATGTGCTCGAGAGACTTGAACCTCAGCACTGAAATAAATAGGACATGCTGGAGGGACAGATTTATAACCCAGAGGCTCCCTTCACTCTGGAATAAAATCCCAGTCCAGGTTAGGCAGAGTCCCTCATTGACTCTCTTCAAGAGGAATCTTGATGAGTGGATGGGAGATCGTAGGTTTACCCTGGGTATCACTTCTGTGTCACTGTTAGACAGAGGCACAGTATACTAACCTCGAAAAAGGGCATAGCAAAATTAATTTAAAATGGGTGGCGAAAGCCAAACACACTCTGGCTAGGCTTATAAATGCCCTAGGGCAGATAGCCTAGTATGAACCTATGAACCTATGACC
This sequence comes from Protopterus annectens, assembly GCF_019279795.1. NCBI lineage: Eukaryota > Metazoa > Chordata > Ceratodontiformes > Protopteridae > Protopterus > Protopterus annectens. The sequence goes on from NC_056746.1 coordinate 831,489,883, forward strand.
TTCAAATCCTATAGTCCTGGCACTTACGTGTATTTGATTGTCAGGGTGTTCATGTGGTCATCCGGGTTTAGGTTTGTCCGACTGGGGACCAGAACATCCCTGTACCTAGTTGAAAGTCAGACTTAGCACAGGGACATCATTAGTTCCACTTTTAGCGTCCTACCTGTGGTTGAGGATGCAGAGGTGTGCTCACCTCTGGCAATCCTGATATATAACAGAAGTAAATATTACGGGGGGTTCCGCTGTTTCCCTTCACATTTGTTATGACTGCTATATTGTGACCATGTTCATTCTTTGTATATCTATATATATATATACATATATATATATACATATATATATATATATATATATATATATATATATATATATATATATATATATATATATCGGTCTGTACATACACATGCATATACACCTACATGCTTATTTACATTTCCCATACCATTGAATCACAGTCACTTACCGTCACGCATACATGCTTGCATACCCGCTTACGTCTAGGGTTGCCATCTTTTCAAATGGCCAAAGTGGGGCATTTTCGGGACACACATCAGATTTTACAGACCGACACATACCCACGGTCAGTACAAAGGTTAGAACTTTACTTATTTGCCTACATGAAAGCTTATTCTTGTAGCAGTTTAGTTGCTTATTCTGTTTCTTGTAACATTTATGTATTTTACATACAGAAATAACTGTTTTATGCAACTGTTACATGAAATATGTCACATAATTATTTCCTACAATCACAGGACATTTGCCATTGTATTATTTTTGGTCAAGACACAACTGCCCAAAAAGGGACTGTCCCTCGCAAAGTGGGACACGTGGTAACCCTACTTACGTCTGCTTTAAAGTGCCTTAATCACCCTATATCCAACTGCCACTATGCGAATTTGTAAGGTAAATATTCCCGATAATGCACGTGGGGAGAAGTGCATCAAGGTCAGGTGTTTAATCCCGGGTCATAGGTTCTGCAGGACCGGCTGGAGGCTGAGCAGCCTTGTGGACAACTACTGCTCATACAACTTGTGTCCAGATGGCTACAGGACTGGACATCATGTTGTGACACCAAGTCTATTGTTTAGAACAGATACTTATCCCATGAGGGATATCCAAAAATTGTGGGGACCGATAACCTCGATTCCTTTGGTTTTACAAAAATTAGGTAGGGTTATACATGCAAGGGATACATAGTTTGCAATTCTGAGACTGCCTAGGGTGAGACTGCCTGCTAGATATGAGTAGAGGTCACTATGTGCAGATATGGCTGTGCCAAGCTAGCAGCCTGAGTATGGGTGGTTTTTGTAGATGTTCAGGAGGTGGGGTGGTGTGCTGTGGAGGGGATGATAGGTATTCAATTATGTATCCAGGTGTGTTGGGGTTGGATGGCTCAGTTCAGGCCAGACCATTATGTGGGTATGTGCCGGTAACGTTTCTGTACATGTGTATCGCACATTTTAATGTTCATATGTTTGTGGGATTGTGTTCTACAGTATGGCCTGTCAGGTTGTATTGTGGATGTGAATGCTTGTTCTTTGGTTATCTTTCTGATTCACCCACTGCTCCCTTGTACACCTCCAGTTCACCTATTGTGCATCCAACCCATTCTCCCCTTGGCGAATTATTACATTACCTGTCACCCCCACCCTCCACCCCCATATTCCACAGACACCATCCATCCCTTCTCTGGTTGATGGCCTATGGCACAGTCAACAGAACACATTGCGTACACTACATATCTCTGGTACCAATATGGTTGTGAGGAGTACCCTAGCATTTCTGATCTTCCACATACTGTACTTCACGTAGGTAGACCCGGGTAATACCCGTTCATCTTTGGGCCATCCTGACAAGGATGACTTGGACCACTAATGGGCAGATATTGGGCGAATGCTCTGACCATTGGTAGGGTTGCCACCTTTTCACATGACCAAGATGGGACATTTTCAGGACACACATCAGATTTTACAGGCCAACACATACCCATGGTCAGTACAAAGGATAGTGCTTTAGTTTTATGCCTAAATGTAAGCTTATTGCTGTAGCAGTTTAGTTGCTTATTCTGTTTTGTTTATTTGCTTATTCTGTTTCTTGTAACATTTAGGTATAAGTACTGTATGGGATTATTACATAAAATCATCATCATCATTCTCTTTTGGCTTTTCCCGTTAGGGGTCACCACAGCAGATCATCTCTTTCCATTTCTTCCTATCCTCTGCATCTTGCTCTGTCACACCAACCGCCTGCATGTCCTCTCTCACCACGTCCATAAACCTTATCTTAGGCCTTCCTCTATTCCTCTTACCTGGCAGCTCCATCCTTAGCATCTTTTTCCCAATATACCCATCATCCCTCCTCAGCACATGTCCAAATCAACGCAATCTCGTTTCTCTTGCTTTGTCTCCAAACTGTCCAACATGAGCTGACCCTCTAATATACTGATTCCTAATCCTATCCATCCTAGTCACACCGAGTGCAAATCTTAACATCTTTAACTCAGCCACATCCAGCTCTGACTCCTGCCTTTTTGTCAATGCCACTGTCTCCAACCCATATAACATAGCTGGTCTCACTACCCTCTTGTAGACCTTCCCTTTCACTCTTACTGGTACCCGTCTGTCACAATATTACATAAAATATGGAACATAATTATGTGCTACAATCGCAGGACATTTGACATTTATAATGGTTTTGGTATGGACACAACTGCATATGACACAATGTGGGGCAGGTGGTAACCCTAACCATTGGGCTAGGCTTAGCAATTGGCGATGCGCTAACACGATGCATTTCGCTTCCACTTGGTATAACTATCGACACTACAATGGAAAACGGGCACGGGGTTTTAAATATCAATTGTTCGAGGGATGGGGACTCAATATTCAGCTACGTGCCTTTGTGTTTACTTTTTATTTTGGTGTTTGCAAAACTGTCTTGTATGCTTTGCATACATTTCAGTATCCACAGACACTGACAGGAGTGATTACTATTAGAGGCAGGCTGTACTAGTCAGCATTTTAGGTTGCGCATATGCAGCCAGCATGTTCATATCTCCGTGCAGCGCTCGGACATGCTCCCTGCACTCACGAACATTTCCTATGCACGTGGCCATTGCGGCAGCCCGCCATCATTAATATGCATGTGGTGCTGCTGCGCCATCTCTATGCCGCACGGTTGGCGTAAGACTAATGCCGTCCTTGCGCCGAGCTTCATGAAGCCTGGGGAGTGTGAATTTAAAAGAAGTTCCATGGATTGGCATTACAGATTATAGTAGGGCTGTCTGTATATTGTGCTATGGTGAATATTGGCACAGCTTTGAACATACCACTAATGAGTATTTTAAAGAGTACTGGGCCTAATATGGATCCTTCAGGTGCTCCTACAGAGACAGGGAGTTGTTTCGAGATGACATTTTGCCATTTGACAGATTGTGTTCTGTGGGTGAAATAGCTGATGAACCAGAATGGGATTAGTCTCTGGAGTAACATTTCATGAGATACAGTTCTGTAAGCTTTGAAGAGAGCTAGGCAAACTGCAATTACACAGTCTCCTTTATTTATGCGTTTGTATGCGTGACTGAAGAAGGAAAGTAGGGCAGACTTAGCGTGATTTGCAAAAAATGTTTTAGGTTTTATTTTAAGAGATGACTCTGATAATGTAAAATAAAATAATTTGGCTTTAGTGTCTGTATTTGGCTAGGTTATGGGCAGCAGAGTACTTGTGATGGTTATTTATGTTTGCATTGCTTTTCCCTCTTTTTGTGCTTTATCTCTTTGTTTCATTAGATGCTTTGTTTCACTTTCTAGTGAGGGAGTAGTAGTTATTTTATTTTCTTTTTTTCATACCGGTACAACTGAATTTAATATACTGTAGAACATACAGCTGAAGTATTATACTGCGTCATCCAGAGGGAGGTATTTTACTGGAGATTAATTACATTAGGCTAGCAGACTGCTGAAGAGAGAGGCCTGAAAATTATTCCATTCTTGAGTGCAGTTAGGATGAGTTTTTGGGAATTTTTGGCTGTTTCCAGTGTACATAAGTAGGGTAGTGATTCCTAAGATTTCAGGGAGCATTCCATATGATATTGCCTTGTGTTGGTTATGGGTAAATAACCAGGTTATGGTGGAGGTTTTGTTTGTTGATTTGTCTTTTCCAGTTGGTTCAGTTATTATCTGGTATATTCCACATACATTTTTAGTGTGAGATTCTGAACAAGTTTACACTATACCACCCTGAGTGTTTGGAGAGTGTAATGTTTTTGGAATATCTAAAGAGTAGAGGTATAGCTGGCTCATCTAGCACCCAGTGCGGGTCCCCATTATTATAGCACCTCCACCCCCTCAGCTCTGGTACTGTAGAAAGTTCCAATCCATGCCCCCCCCCACTCTTCAAATTCATAAGTTCATAGGTGTATACTAAACTAATGACCACTGGGTGCTTTATAAGTCTAGCCATGCAAGCCAATTATATCTCACAAGTTATTGTGCCTTAGAGGTTATTTTAAGAGGTGTATTTTAGTTATATTATCATTTAAAGATAGCTCTGTCCATGAGAAACATAAGTGTTATACCATAGGTGAATTTCCAATATCCTATTCACTGGTCTAGGTTGCACTTATATATAATTAGATAAGGATTCTGCTTCCCCTGGATGGGAAGCCTATTCCAGGGAATGGGTTTTGTCTGAAATACATACCTGTTCCTTCAACATGTCCTATTTAAGGTGAAAGCAAAGTTTAAATCCTTCGATCTAGCGGTTCTCATGCTGTTTGTTTTGTGGATATGCAAAAGGTCCATCAAAGCATTTAACAAGGATGTCTTGTATTCCAGGTATAAAACACATCTAAGTAGTCTGTAGGAAACAGAGTTATGAGATAGGGCTTTGAGGCAATCTCCATAGGACATTGTGTTCATGCCCTGTATTCTTTTTGTGAGGAAGTTGTGTGAATGCACCAGTTGTTGCATGTGCCTGGTCAGGTACATACCAAAGGGGGCATTATGCTTAATGATGGGTCTGATAAGGGCAGAGTATAGTGGCAAAATGACTTGCCTGGACCTAGATGCCATGCCCCTATTTTTACAATGAGTGACATAGAATGATTTTCTTACCACCTTCACACATGTTATTTGAAAACAATGTTTCTATTTACAGGCGTGTCCAAATCTCTGACATCTGTGTCTGCTTTTAGTAGTGTTTTATCAATGAGTTAGTTTCCTTGGGTGGCTGAATTTGCAAAAGGTACTATTATGCATTTTTGGCATTGATTTTTAAGCCATGGATTTGGCACCAGTCATTTGTCTGTGTCAGATATTCCTGTTAGTATCTTGAGGGGGTTTCTATGTTCACGCTTAGCTTGCAATCATCTGCAAACTTGGTAAGGAGAGGCCCATGACTTTGGCCTTAACTTCTGAAAAATAGATGCCAAAGAGGAGTGGATCCAGCACAGAGCCCTGAGGACTCCACAGATGACCGGCCTCTATGTGGAGGTGGTGTCTCAAATCCTAACTTCCTGGGTCCTGTCTATGAGTCACCTGACTATCCGGCAAGTTACATGGAGGCTTATGGGAAAATATCTTAGCTATGTCAAATTAGTCAGTTTGCACCATTTTGCCCTCTTCCATTGCCTAGGTGACCTTCTCAAAAAAGACTGCCAAGCTCAACAGCGTCTGAAGGTTTCCGATTTCATTGTTAATCATTTCCATGATCATTATTTCCTTGGCTTTGCATATGAGACTAGTCAGACTAATGGGTCTGTAGATCTGAGGATCTGTTGATGGTCCACCCTAGTGTAGAGGAATGAACATTGAAGTCCTCCACTTGTGTGGCACAAAGCCTGTGCAGACACTATGATTGAATAGTGACTCCAGTGGCCCTGACAGCTCATATTTCAGGATATTTAGGAATCATTCTGAGATATTACAGGAGCCCATTGAAGCTGTTTTCTTGGCCTTTGAGAATGCATCTAAAACCTGTTCCCTACTGATAGCTGGGGGGGGGGTTATCTTCCTGGAGGGGGTGCTGGGGGGGAGCTAAATCAGACCTTATGGCTGTCCTTGGCCTGGAATGTTATCCTTACCTCAAAATGTGTTCTGTTGGACTTAATTAGTCCTCTTAGTTGTCTATTCAGTTTGATGAAAGAATTTTTATCTTTTTAGTATTATACTTCCTCATTTTGCCATATATTTTTTCTTTTGTTATACAGCCTGTTTAATTCTGGATTCCACTAGGGTGGTTTATTTTATGAATTAGGTTTTGGTCTGATAAGGGCTGAGTACAGTGGCACAGTGACTTGCCTGGACCATGAGGCCATGCCCTTATTTTTAAGATGAGTGACATAGAATGAATTTCTCACCACCTTAGAAACATGTTGGTTGAAAGCAATGTTTCTATCTACAAGAGTCTGCAAATCCCTGACATCTACTTTTAGGGGTGTTTTATCAATGAGTTAGTTTCCCTTATGTGGCTGACTCCCCAAACGGTACTATTATGCATTTTTGGCATTGATTTTTAAGTCGTGGCTTTGGCACCAGTCATTTTCTGTGTTAGACCTTCCTGTAAGATGTTACTATCTTGAGGGGTTTCTATGATTGCTCCCAGCTTGCAAATCATCTGCAAACTTGGTAAGCCAGAGGCCCATGACATTGGCCTTAACTTCTTACAAATAGATGCTAAAGAGGAGTGGACCCAGCACTGACCCCTGGGGACTCCACTGATGACCGGTCTCTTTGTGGAGGCGGTGTCTCAAGTCCTAACTTCCTGGGTCCTGTCTATGAGTAACCTGGCTATCCAGCAAGTTACATGGAGACTTATGGGAAAATATCTTAGCCAGGTCAAATTAGTCAGTATGCACCATTTTGCCCTTTTCCATTGCCTTGGTGACCTTCTCAAAGAGGTCTACGAAGTTCAGTAGGCATGTCCTGCCTTTGACAACACCATACTAGGTTGGGTCTAGTGTCTGAAGGTTTCCAATGTCATTGTTAATCATTTCCATGATAATTCTTTTCATGGCTTTGCATATGAGACTAGTCAGACTAATGGGTCTGAAGAGCTTAAAAATAGTAGCACTGATCATACACGGCTTATATTACAGGGTAATGTATATACCCCACATGCAACAGTCCTTTGTTGGAAGCCAGTTAGAAGTAGCAAATGATCCTTGTGTGACTTGTTACACAACAGCTGTTTTGGTTTTGTAACCATAGTGCAGTGTGCTTCAGCAGTAATGTTTCTAACCATTGGATAACTTAGTAATCATCCAGTCTGTTCTCTCAGAACATTCTTCAAATTATTTGAGAGGTAGATCAGAAAGTCATGGCTTGCTGTAACTTTTTGTGTGGAGTGACTACTTGTCTTTCCATTTTAACAGACAAAAAGGAAAATGAGTAGTTCTTTATTAAGAGCTACAGTACAAGCTTTGAGCAAAAGAAAATTGCCGCCCACACAGCACCTTTGCTTCTTGTAAGTATTTTTTTATTTTATTTTTATTTTACATTTGTTAACTGGGGTGTCTGATTGAGCTGAAAAGGCCCTTTTTCAGCAGAGGCCCGGGGAGAAAAGCTCCACATAGAAAAATTACAGATACATTTAGTTATTTAGACATGATTAGTATACACACAAATTACAAAAGCCATGTTTTTACAGTGGTATGCAGCACATCAACAGTTACAGTGGAGAGAACAAACAAAAAATATTTATTTAAAAATAAAGGTAATTAATAGATTTGTGGTGTACAGCTGAAATTTGTAACATAGGTAGAATACATACATAGTACACAGGTACAGTACATACATTGTAGATTACCCAGAGTTTGTGAGTAAGATTGAAAGGTATTATCAAGTACTCTAGGTTTAGTATGTGTACCTTATCCACTTTCACTAGCCTGGGGAGCAGTCATGACACTGCCAACTTTGCTTGAGATGTTGCCTGATGAGGTCTTTAAAGGAGGTTTTGGACAATGTGTTTTGAATGCTAGTGGGGACAGAGTTCCATTTTTTAGCCACTTAAGTACTATATAGTGCATCCCCAAAGCTATTGTAGCTGTTGATGACTTCTAGTAGTAGTTTGCTTGATGGTCTAAGAGGCCTTTTGGGTGAGTGATGTTGTACTAGGTTTTTGAGGGCAGGACACTTATTGGGGAGGTAATAGATCGAATGACAGAGGCAGAGCTGATTGTAGGTTAGGAGGTTGGACAGTTCAAGCCAGTGGAGCTATTTCAAAGCAGTACAGTGATGAGTTCTATATGAGCAACTTGCAGCAAAGTGGGCAATTCTGTTATTGCAGGCTTTTATTTTGCTTAGTTCAGTTTTGTTGAGATTAGTCAGAATGGGAGATGCATAGAGTAGAGAGGATAGAAGTTGGAAGCGAGCAATGGCTGATCTTGTGTTGTTGGTAAGAAATAGTTGAATACGGTAGAGTGATCCCAGTTTGGCATTTACTTTTTTAATAGTTAAGTTGAGATGACTATCAAATGTTAGGTGGGAGTCTATGGTTCTTCCCACTAGTTTAGCCTGTGTTTTTGTTAGAACTGGTTATAGTCATAAGTTGAGTTTTCTTTGGATTGAGGATAAGTTGGGCTTTGGTAAGGTAGTTTATCAATGTCAGAGAATGCTAGTTGAGTTGTTTGCAGGAGGGTGGGAATCTTTTGTGCAGCACAGATTAAGGTAGTGTCATCTGCATACTGAATGATAGATGCATGCTGTGTGGAGGTATGGAGGTCATTTGTGAAGATTGTGAATAGTAGTGGTCCTAAGATAGAACCCTGTGGGACTCCTATAGTTATGGGCATCTGAGGAGAGAGAGAATTTTCCCATTTCACAGCTTGGTACCTGTCAGTTAAGTAGCTTTGGAACCAGGTAAGAGTGGAATCTGATAGATGATATTGGTTTGGTTTGTTTAGCAGGATTTGGTGCGAGACTATGTCAAATGCTTTGGACATATCCAAAAAAAGAGTTGACACCTGCAGGCCTTCATTTTTTAGATGGTTTACTGTGTCTGTGAAGCAGAGGAGGGCTGTAGTGGTACTATGGGCAGGTCTGAAACCATGCTGAGTAGGTGACAGGATGTTGCTGTCTAGGAGATATTTTAGCACCTGGGTATGGATGCATTTTTCTAGAATTTTGGCCAGGGGGAGAGGAAAGCAATGGATTTGTAGTTATTAAGTTCAGTGGAGGTCCCACCTTTATGTATGGGTGTAACATAGGATATTTTCCAGAGTTTGGGCACATAGTTTTCAACAATTGATGTTTATGAGAGTGGAGATTGGGATGGCAATGGCATCTGCTGTGAGTTTCAAGAAATAGCTGGGGAGTAGGTTGGCTGCTGTTGATGAGGTTTTTAGTTTGGAGAGCATGCTTTTGATTGAAGTGGTGAAAACTGTTTTGATTAGATAAGCTTTACAGTAAAGGCAACAATCTGGCGATTTCGACTGTACTGAGTTAATTCAGAAAGTGATGAGAAATGAATTTAATACTGAGTGCTATCAAAAGTGCAGTTTTTGATTTCCCATTTTGTTAAAATATTGAAATTTATCCAGATTATGATTTTAACGTGTTTACATTTTTGGGGAGTGTATAGCTGCCCTGCCCTGTATCTATTTTTTGGAGTACATCTAGGTAATACTGCATTCAAATTCATGTGTTTGTGCATATTTTTTTCACAAAACCTCAGTTTAAATGCAGTTCTAAAACTGGGTTAAGTGGTTAAGCAGTAAGAGTCTTTTTTAAAACATTTCTTGTGTCTCGGAAGAGATCCAGTGATAACATTTAAGAAGAAGATGAAAGAGTTTGTTGTAAACTTTATCTGTCTTTTAAAAAGCTTACTAAGTTTGACAGAGCAGTGACAAGCAGAAGCTGTCAGGTCACAAAAAGCCTTTTCTTGACAGTACCACTGAAAATAGTTTTTACGTGATGGATTGTCAAAAGTTCTGCTGCTGTTTCAGACACATTGCTTGCCATTGATTTAATCACATTGTGAACTAGAGTTTAATTATTTTTTTAGTAAGGCATATTCAGATGTTAAATATTTTCTTACCATTTTGATTTTTTATTTTATTAGTATCTCGGAGAGTGATGCATCTGTGTTTATTCTGCCAGCCTATTGAAAACAAAAAGTAAATAAAATTCCTTCTATCTGCGTTTCTGATTTGCTTCACAACTCAGAGTCAACATTCTTGTATTGATTGTATAAAATTAGATAAGGCAGGGTCTGGTTGCATGACTAAAAGCATGAATGCTGGGAAAGTGCATTGTGTGGCTCGGGGTAAATTGGGCAGAGACTTTGTGTTTCTGTTTTGATCCATGTTCTTCATAATAGCTAAACTTTAATTGTAGAAGAATAAGGGAGAACGCCAAGCAAAAAAAAAAAGGTGGGGGGGGGGCTCACCACAGAAGGTACATTGCTTTTGTCCAAGTCCACATCCCATCCTCTCTCTTTCTCACTTTTGCAGATCAGAAGGATGCTTCAAGGATCTGTCATACTAGCATTTCAGCTTGCATTGTCTTTCTTTCAGTAGCATAGTGACATTGTATTACTTTTATTTTCAGGTAGCAGTAGTGATGCCATAGTTTAGCTTTAATTTATTTTATGTTATGTTAGTTATTTATTTATTTAACATTTGTTTGCCAGGATAGTCTGACTGGTCTGTTTTCAGCAGAGTCCTGAGGAAAAAAATCCACAAGTTTACAGAGAAAAGAAAAATTTACAAAAGACTCATTACAGAGTAGTTGCATACATTTTGTAGACTTTACAGCAGCTAGTATACAATAAGAGGATATTCCCCCTTTTGTTTGAAAATACAAGTGTACAAAATATACAGTGAGAGTAGATACGAACCTGGCAGAGCATTGCAAGATATTTCACAATTGAATAACAGTATATAAACGTTTAAGTTTCCATTTATACATTCAAGCAAATATACATGTAAGAGCATATATATATATATATATATATATATATATGGGTCCACTTTGTAACTTCAAAATACTGATCTCGAAATTCAGTATTTCGAAACCACAAAGCCGAAAACCCAATTACAGCTCACAAACTTGAAAACACACAACCGCGAAATTCAAAATCCTGTAACTACACTACACATACAGCACACACATAAACAAACACAAAACTCCCCCCCGCAATCAAACAAACTCATCTAAACTGCATAAAAGCAGAGGGGCAAGCCATCCGGCACCCCCCACTCCCCCCTACTTATATATCCTAACTCCGAGATCGCACAAACAGAAACACAAACGGAACTCGCACACACACATCTTACAGTCCCTCAAACACACACATAACAGTCACGACACATACTTACACACACTAAACCCCTAACTAACATACTTACACACACAAACGTACAAAAATTAAACCCAAACATCCACACGTCGTACCGCCAGAAGCAGAAATTCAAAATATCCGTGCTTTGGTATTTTGAATTTCACGCTTCTGCCGATTTCGAAAATGTGAGTCCGCAGCTTTCTAAGTTCAAAATACTGAAATTTGAGATTTCAGTATTTCAAATTTACAAAGTGGACATATATATATATATATATATATATATATATATATATATATATACACATCCACACACACACACACACACATTTATATATATATATATATATATATATATATATATATATATATATATATATATATATATCTATATATATATATATATATATATATATATATATATAGAGAGAGAGAGAGAGAGAGAGAGGAGTGCTACAGAATCCTGAAAGACCAAAATCCTGAGACCAAAATCTCGAAAGTTCAAAATACTGAAAACTCAAAATATTGAAAACTCAAAATCTGAAAACACACAGGATATCAACACCTACTATATTCCAGCACAAGTACATACAGAAACAAATAAAACACAAACCATAGTACTCTTCTCCAAGTAAAAGCGGGGGGGGGGCTGCACTCCTGCACCCCCTATTTGGGGGACTGTGCCTCCCACACCCCCTGCTGCTTAAATATATCATCTCCGAGATTGCACGTCACTACATGAAGTGCAATCACAGAATTCATACATTAATGTATCATGGGGTGGGTGGGGCATAGCCCCCACATGCAGGGTGCAGGGGGGCTTGCCCCCCTGCTTATACTTGGAGAAGAGTAATATGGTTTGTGTTTTATTTGTTTCTATATGTACTTCTGCTGGAATTTAGTAAGTGTTGGTATCATGTGTGTTTTCAGTATTTTGAGTTTTCAGTATTTTGAGATTTTGAGATTTTGGTCTCAGGATTTTGGGCTTTCAGGAATCTGTAGCGCTCCTATACACACACACACACACACACACACACACACACACACACACACACATATATATATACATATATATATATATATATATATATATATGTATATATATATATATATATATATATATATATATATATATATATATATATATATAAACACACATGTACATATACTCATATATAGTTTATTACTCATACATGGATAGGGATAGTTAAAGTGTGTTGTTTGTGTTGTCCAGGACAGATGGAGTGTAGAAATAGTGAGTGAATGAGGCTTCGGGGGGTCAATTACAGTTGCATAGATGGTTGGTGAAGAGGTATGTTTTAAATAGGCTTTTGAAGGAGGGTGTGGAGTTTTGTAGTCTGAGGTCAGGGGGAAGGTTGATCCATATTTTTGCTATTTCATGGGCAAATAGTGATTCCCCGGAGTTGTTTTTGCACGTGATGGTTTTGATTAAGGCTTTGTTAGATGACCAAAGTTGTCTATTTGAATTGTAGAAGTTTAGCATGCCAGTCAGGTCAGGGATCTCTTGGGATAGTACAGAATTAGATGAGCTAGGCTGAATTGATGATACCTTAACAGGTTTGGAAATTCAAGCCAGTGGAAGGCTTGTAGGGAAAGACAGTGGTGGGATTGTGATTTGGCATTGGTAGCAAATCTAGTGATTTTGTTGTAACAGATGGAAAGTTTGTTAAGGTCAGTTTTGTAGAGATTAGTTAGAATTGGGGATGCATAAAGAAGAGTAGGTAGGAGGTGGGTCCTGGCTATTGCAATTCAAGATTCAGTGGTTAAATAACTTTTACAGCAATAGAGGGAGCCTAGCTTTTTGTGGACTTTAGTGATGGCTGTTGATATGTGCTTTGTGAATTTGAGTTGCTGGTCAGTGGTAACTCCTAGGAGTTTAGCCTCAGTGACGGGTGATTTGGGTTTTGCTGGCGGAGAGTATACAGAAGGTAAGGTTGCTTGTTTCAGTAGAGTGGAATAGCATTAGTTGTGTTTTCTTGGGATTTAGTATGAGTTTTTGTTGTTAAGCCAGTTCTCTGTTTCAGAGACGGCTTCTTGGGCTTTTTGTTGGAGAAGTTGGATGTTGGGTGCAGAGCATATGACAGTTGTGTTGTCAGCATATTGGACTCTGTTGGCTTTAGAGGTAGCTGAGTGGAGTTGGTTTGTGAAGATATTAAAAAGAAGGGGTCCTAGGATTGATCCTTGCGGCACGCCTAAGGAGGTTGTGAGTGGGGGGGATTGAGACTTATGCCATTTGACGGATTGTTGGTGGTTATCTAAATTGCTTTTAAACCAGAGTAAGGTGTGGTTGTTAAGGCTGAGGCGAGAGACAAGACAGTAGTTTATTATATGAAACTGAGTCAAATGCCTTGGATAAATCTAGGAAGGTAGCTGAGACTAATTTACCTAGATTCCCGTGGGAGTTTATAGTATTGGTGATTTTGAGCAGGGCAGTGAGGTGCTGTGGGATGGGCAAAATCCATGTTGGGTTTAAGAGAAAAGGTTGCTGGTGAGAAGATAGAAGAGGAACTGGTGATGAATACATCTTTCTAGAATCTTAGATGGGCTGAGAGAATTGCAATTAGTCGATAGTTGGAAAGGTCAGGAGAGGGGCCACCTTTGTGGAGTTTTATGATATATAAGGTTTTCTACAGGGATGGAATGGTGTGTTCGATGATATATCTATTTATTAGAAGTGAAATGGAATAGGCTATAGCTGTGGATGCAATTTGGAGGTATGCGGCAGGAAGGTTATCAGCTGCAAGGGTGGTTGGTTTGAGTTTGGATAGGAGTTTTTGGATAGTCGAGGTAGGAAAAGACTTAAGTGTGAAAGGTATGGCATTGATTTGGGCCTGAGGTAGTTGTGAGGTGTTGGAGGAAGTGATGTTGTTTAAGAGTTTTGAATATTGAGGAGGTGAAATAGTTATTAAAGCTGGAGTCTATGTCCAGGTCTGTACCTCTTATATTGGGGGCAGGAGTGGTAGTTCTTCAGTGGTGGTTATTGTTGCCCAGAATTTTTGTGGTTTTGTACTGTATTTGTTTTGTTGAGTGATATAGTAATTTTGTTTATCGAGCTTAACCTGCTTGTTTGCTTTGTTCCAGAGCTCTTGAAAGGTTTGCCTAGCTGTGGGTGATCTGGTGTGGCACCAGATTTTCCAGGCTTTATCCTTGGCTCTAAGTAGGGATTCTGTGTTTTTTTGGACCCAAGGGGTGGGGTTGCTACGTATCCTGATAGCTTTTAAGGGGGGTAGTTGGTTGAGGATATCTAGGAATGTGGAGTTGAAGTAATCAACTGCTTTGTCTAATGAAAGGGTTTTGATGGGAGACCAGTTGCAATGCTGCAAGGCTCTGATGAAGTAGTCTCTAGGAAAATTTTTGTTAGTGTGGGTTTGTAGAAGGGAGGGAGAGTTAGTTATTCTAAGTTTGTGGCTGAGGATAAAATTGGGGCTGTGGTCGCTCAGAGAGTTTGATAGGCTGCCACATTGATGGGCAGTATTTGGTTGATTTTTGAGGATCTAGTCAAGTATAGATTCTCTTTTTGTGGCCTTATCAATGCATGTGGGAGTATCTATAAGTTAGGTGAAGTTATATAGGTTAATGTGGTGGGAGAGTGGACTCCATCCAATGTTTACATCACTGAGCATGATAGTTTCTTAAGGGTGGGAGTATGAGGCCCAGTGAAGTATGGATTATAGGGTGGTTAGGTTGTCACCAGGGGGTATATAGATACCCAGTAAGTTTAGGTGCTTTTGTTGGTTAAGGGAGAGTTTTGCAAATAGAGTCTCTGCATTGTTGAAGTTGGGGGAATCCTTTTGGAAGAGTTGTAGTTGTAGGTTGGTTCTGTGAAGTAGAGCCAAGCCTCTGCCTCTTTTATGTAGCCAGCCTGCCCTGAGAATGTTATACCCAGGTGAGGTGATGGAATTATCTTTAATATGTGGTTTAAGTCACTTCTCTGTGATGAAAATAATACCAGGGTTATATAAAGAGATGGCAGCATGAAGGTCTTCTATTTTGTTCATGATACTGCAGGTATGTATCTTTAGTATCAGTAAGTCGGTGGGTTTGTGCTTAGCTGGATAGTGATGGGTGCATGTCTTATTAGTAGGGGTTGCTGGTCCGGGGATGGGGTGAATGTCTACTCCTAGTAGTAGCTGGGTAGTTATACATGTGAGAGCTTTTAGGTACTGGGTGATTAGGTAGTGAAAATGTAGACTTGGTTGCTTTTTAGATGGATAGAAGTTGTACATGGGAGGGGCATGGTATATGGGGAGTTGGCTGTATATGGTGGGGTATATGCCTGCGTGAGTGGGGCTGATAGTAAGGTTGTGGGTTAGGGTGGGGGATTTGGGGTGGATACAGTGCATGATTGTGAGGAGATAAGAGGTACTGATGGTGGCTATTGAGAAACAGGTGAATAGGGAGGGTAATCCCAGGAGGGTATAGTGGAGATGAGACTGGGGGTAATGAGACATAGTGGGAGTGAGATTGTGGAGTTAGAGGAGGTATTTATATTTGGTGAGGGTGTGAGTTGGGTGAGTAGGAGATATGGGTGTGGATATTGAACTAGTAGGTGGGCTAGAGTAGTGGAAAGTGGAAGGGCGTGTGTAGATTATGCTGAGGGATGTAATTATTGGATAATGGGGGGATGAATGGAGGGTCTTAGTAAAGGAGGTTACCTATAACTTCAGAGTATGCAGAAGAGGGTGGGACTTGGGGGCAGGGTAGGGGAGCGGAGTGAGCCTGTAGGGCAGATGGAGCAGGATGAGCCAGTCAAGGTATGTGCAATTCAAAAATAAACCATCAGTTGCTCTGAAGTCACATCTATAATGCTAGTCCTTTTGTTACTAATGCTTTTTTTCTTTAAAAAAGAGTGAAACCCTTTTTAATGTTACCAATTGAAGGCCCTAAGAAATGATTATGCAGGTGAAAGCTCTGCAGATTGTAAAGGCATGTTATTCATTTCAGGGATTGAAAGATAAAAGGCTGAATTTTTCAGATTCATATTTTTTTAATCAGAGCTTTAATTCATTCCAGTTGCCTCCTTTTGCTCTGTTTCAATGTAACCCTTGAGTTCTTGGCAGGTGAATGAATTGTAGACCATTGCCTAATACAGCTTCAAGTGTACAATGTATAGCAGAAGCAGATTTTCAGTGCTGTGTTAAGTGTTAATATTGCTGGTAGTGTCATCCAAGAATAGTACAAATGTGCATGTTACAGAACACCTGTAGTATTAATCCAAAAAGAAAACATTGCAAGAGAGATTAAACCACTGCTGTGCAAGCACAACAAATAAGTAAACTGTAAAAAAGCACACCAGAAGTCCACGGCAGGGATAAGCTAAACAATTTAATGAATAAAATAAAACAAAACTAGTGCAGAGATAGATAAGCGCTTTCGCATGTAGCTTCTTCAGATCTAATAAACAACTGAAAACACTTGGTGGTTAAATACCAGCTCATCATACAATATATCCAATCACATGCTGTCCATAATTAGTTACTATAGTGATGTTAAAAAGCACATAATTGCTAATAGCATATGCCATGTATAAACACCCCCTAGACATATTCTCAAAGGCAGGTTGTACCGAAACATGTTCATTTAATCCTGGTGAACAATGTGCTCCAAGTCTGAAGATCCATCTCATCTCGGCTTGATAGGTTTTATTTATCACGTCGCCCATTCTCGCATCTACAGCTAAAACTTCCAACACTAGAAATTTGAATGTGTGTGTATTGCCAGAAATCTGCATGTGTTTGGCCATCGCACTATATGTCATGCCTCTTCGTGCACAATACATGTGGTCATGTATCCTTTCCCTCAAGCTTCCGTTGGTTTTACCAATGTAGAAACTCAGCATAGTGTACAGTGTGCTAAGTAAACCAAATTCCTAGTATTGCAGTTTGCTTTTGGGAAGTGTGTAAATGATTTATTACTGATTAGATGTATAAACGTATGGGACTTATCTATAAAATTGCAATTTGGGCATTTGTCACATTTAGTGGTGTGTTTGTCAGTAATGTTAATTGATTCCACATTAGCAAGTTGCGGATAGCATCACCAATGATGTATGGATTTCTTATTTCTGTATCCAATTCTGGATCTATCACCCACAATAGAGAATATATCTTTGTTGGTCCCCAGAATGGTCCAGTGTTTGGATATTATCTCCCTTATATTTCTCTCATCACTTAAAAATGTGAGACTAAAAAATGGAGTATTATTTCTCTTTCTATTGACATCATGAGGCATATTATTATGTTTAGAATAATATTGTTTGGCCGTAGTTAATCTCTCTCCTAACCATTTCTTGCATTCTATTCACCTCATCTGTATGGTAACTTCTCGATCTAAAGTCAGAATTTAACTGCTCTAATCCTCTTTCAAAATCCATGTCGTCATTGTGTAATCGACTAATACGCATACTTTGCCCTTTTAGTACATTGCGGAACACGTGACCAGGATGCATACTGTTTCTATGTACATATGTAGGCCAATAGCATTCCTTCCTATATAATTTAATGTCTGTAGTGTTATTATCTCTCTTAACCAATAAAATATCTAAAAATTCAATGGAAACATCTGTTATATGAAAATTCCAAAAAATTAGTACTAGTGTTCAGCATATTGATGAATTGATGCAACTGTAATAAATCACCTCTCCATAATAAAAAATGATTGTCCACAAAACATCTATAGAAGGGAATGTGTGACGAATAGTATTCCGAAGCATACATGACGCTTTCCTCCCATCTAGACATAATTTTTATGACTCAACTTCATTTAGTACGCTATATATTTGCTTTAGTTTTTATACATAAATTGAATTTTATTTATTTAATGTTAGTATATTTATTTATCTATATTTATATTTGTATTTTACATTAAATCATTTTATTATTTATGCCTTTGAGACTATGTCTAGGGGGTGTTTATACATGGTATATGTTATTAGCAATTATGTGCTTTATAACATCACTATAGTAACCTAATGATGCACAGCATGTGATTGGATATATTGTATCATGAGCTGGTATTTAAACACCAACCCCGGGATTCATGAAGCTCAGCACAAGGACGGCGTTTGCCTTACACCGACCATGCGGCATAGAGATGGCGCAGCAGCACCACATGAATATTAACGAAGGCATGTTGCCGCAATGTCCACATGCATAGGAAATGTGCACGAGTGCAGGGGACGTGTCTAAGTGCTGCTTGGAGGCATGAACATGTCGGCTGCAGATGTGCAACCTAAAATGCTGACTAGTGCAGCCTGCCCTAATAGTAATCACTCCTGTCAGTCATGAAAGATAAGTATTTGCGTGTACCTATGTGCATGAAATGCAGCATGTGGAAGATCAAATATGCCAGGGTTGTCCTCACAACCATATTGGTACCAGATATATGTAGAGTACGCAATGTGTTCTGTTGTCTGTGCCATGGGCCATCAACCAGAGAAGGGATGGATGGTGTGTGTGGAATATGGGGGGGGTGACGGGTAATGTAATAATTCGCCAAGGGGAGACTGGGTCGGATGTACAATAGGTGAACTGGAGGTGTATGAGGGAGCAGTGGGTGAATCATAAAGGAAACCAAAGAACATACATTCACATCCGCAATACACCCTGACAGGCCATACTGCAGAATATAATCCCACAAACATATGAACATTAAAATGTGCGATACACATGTACAGAAATGTTACCGGCTCACACCCACAAAATGGTCTGGCCTAAACCTATAACTTCAGAGTATGCAGAGGTGGGTGGGACTTGGGGGCAGGGTAGGGGAGTGGAGTGAGCCTGTAGGGCAGATGGAGCAGGATGAGCCAGTCAAGGTATGTGCAATTCAAAAATAAACCATCAGTTGCTCTGAAGTCACATCTATAATGCTAGCCCTTTTGTTACTAATGCTTTTTTTTTTTTCCTTAAAAAAAGAGTGAAAGCCCTTTTTAATGTTACCAGTTGGAGGCCCTAAAAATGGTTATGCAGGTGAAAGCTCTGCAGATTGTAAAGGCATGTTATTCATTTCTGGGGTTGAAAGATAAAAGGCTGATTTTTTTTCAGATTCATATTTTTTAATCAGATTTAATAGCTTTAATTCATTCCAGTTACCTCCTTTTGCTCTGTTTCAATGTAAGTCTTGAGTTTCTGGCAGGTGAATGAATTGTAGACCATTGCCTGATACAGCTTCAAGTGTACAATGTATAGCAAAAACAGATTTTCAGTGCTGTGTTAAGTGTTAATATTGCTAGTAGTGTCATCCAGGAATAGTACAAATGTGCATGTTACAGAACACCTGTAGTATTAATCCAAAAAGAAAATGTTGCAAGAGAGATTAAACCACTGCTGTGCAAGCACAACAAAGTAAACTGTATAAAAGCACTCCAGCAGTCCACGGCAGGGATAACCGAAACAATTTAATAAATAAAATAAAACAAAACTGGTGCCGAGATAGATGAGCGCTTTCGCATGTAGCTTCTTCAGATCTAATAAACAACTGAAAACACTTGGTGTTTAAATGCCAGCTCATCATACAATATATCCAATCACATGCTATGCATCATTAGATTACTATAGTGATGTTAAAAAGCACATAATTGCTAATAACTTAGCAGTTATGTGCTTTTTAACATCACTATAGTAACCTAATGATGCACAGCATGTGATTGGATATATTGTATGATGAGCTGGTATTTAAACACCAACCCCGGGATTCATGAAGCTAAGCACAAGGATGGTGTTAGCCTTGAACCGACTGTGCAGTGTAGAAATGGCACAGCAGCACCACATGAATATTAATGAAGGTGCGCTGCCGCAATGTCCACGTGCATAGGAAACGTGCGTGAGTGCAAGGGGCATGTCTAAGCACTGCACGGAGGTGTGAACATGTCGGCTGCAGGCGCGCAACCTAAAATGCTGACTAGTACAGCCTGTCTCTAATAGTAATCGCTCCTGTCAGTGTCCGTGGATACTGAAATGTATGCAAAGCATACAAGACAGCTTCGTGAACACCCAAAATAAAAAGTAAACACAAAGGCATGTAGCTGAATATTGATCCCCCGTCCCTCGAACAAATAACATTTAAAACCCCGTGCCCATATTCCATTGTAGTGTTGATTGTTATACCAAGTAGAAGTGAAACACAGCGTGTTTGCGTGCAGCTGCCCTTTGCTAAGCCTAGCCCAATGGTTAGGGTTACCATCTGTCACACTTTGTGAGGGACAGTCCCTTTCTGGGCATTTGTGTCCTTACCAAAAATATTAAAAATGACAAATGTCCTGCGATTGTAGGACATAATTACGTCCCATATTTTATGTAATAGTTCCATAAAATAGTTATTTCTGTATCTAAAATACCTAAATGTTGCAAGAAACAGAATAAGCTACTAAACTGCTGCAAGAATAAGCTTTCAGTTAGGCATAAAAGTAAATTACTATCCTTTGTACTGACCGTGGGTATGTGTCGGCCTGTAAAATCTGATGTGTGTCCTGAAAATGTCCCACTTTGGCCATTTGAAAAGGTGGCAACCCTACCAATGGTCAGAGCATTCGCTCAATATCTGCCCATTCACAGTCCAAGTCATCCCTGTCTGGACAGACCATAGATGAACGGGTATTACCTGGGTCTACCTACCATGTTATGAAAGATAAGTATTTGCATGTACCTATGTGCATGAAGTACAGCATGTGGAAGATCAGATATGCCAGGGTTTTCCTCACAACCATATTGGTACCAGAGATATGTAGAGTCTGCAATGTGTTCTGTTGTCTGTGCCATGGGCCATCAACCAGAGAAGGGATGGTTGGTGTGTGTGGAATATGGGGAGGTGATGGTAATGTAATAATTCGCCAAGGGGAGACTGGGTCAGATGTACAATAGGTGAACTGGAGGTGTATGAGGGAGCAGTGGGTGAATCATAAAGGAAACCAAAGAACATACATTCACATCCGCAATACACCCTGACAGGCCATACTGCAGAACACAGTCCCACAAACGTATGAACACTAAAATGTGCAATACGCATGTACAGAAATGTTACCGGCTCACACCCACATAATGGTCTGGCCTGAACTGTGCCATCCAACCCCAACACACCTGGATACATAATTGAATACCCATCATCCCCTCCACAGCACCACCCCCCCCTTGCTGAACATCCACCAAAACCACCCATACTTGGGCTGCTAGTTTGGCGCAGCCATATCTGCACATAGTGCCCCCTACCCACATCTAGTAGGCAGTCACACCATAGGCAGTCTCAGGCTTGCAAAACTAGGTATCCCATGCATGTATAACCCTACCACATTTTCAAATAGCCAGAAGAATGGGGTCCATCATTCACAATTTTTTGGACATCCCTCATGAGATAAGTGTCTGTTCTCAAGTTTAGACTTTGTGGCATAACACGATGTCCAACCCCGTTGACATCCGGGCACTAGGGCTACCACCTGTCTCACTTTGCAAGGGACAGTCCCTCTTTGGGCAGTTGTGTCCTGCATAAAAATTGAAAAAATGGCAAATGTCCTGAGATATTAGGACAAACATATTTCTTATATTTAATGTAATAGTTGCATAAACCAGTTATTCTGTTTCTGAAACATCTAAATGTTATACGAAATAGAATAAGCAACTAAAATGCTACAAGAATAAGCATTTATGTAGGCAAAAAAGTGAAGTTCTGTCCTTTGTATTGGCTGTGGGTATGTTTTGCCTTGCAAATTCTGATGTTTGTACAAAACATGTCCCACTTTGGGCATTTGAAAAGGTGGCAACCCTACCGGACACAAGTCAGATTAGCAGTACCTGACCACAACCCTGCTCAGCCTCCACATGGCCCCGCAGAACCTATGACCTGGGATTAAACACCTGACCATGATGCACATCTCCCCACGTGCATTAT